>NW_018408646.1:0-1113 GCF_002113885.1 Mizuhopecten yessoensis
CGGGTAGGATCTTTATCTGTCAGGGACGAATAAGGCCTATATAACCTTTTCAGATGCTAATTCGTCCTATTTAACAATCAATCTGAAGAACGAATAGATGCTTGACTATCTATTGGGCATGACTAATCTTATTTTCTCTTAGCATGAAGAAATTGGTCCTGTTTGACTCTCTATTGAGGCCGAATTGATCCTATTTAGCAGAGAAATGCGTCCAATTTAACTCTCTATCAGGCGTCGACTTAGTCTCATTTGAATACTAACAGGGACGAACTTACTCCCCTTTAGCTGTCAATTTGGCAATGTATTTTACCTTGTTCACTCTGCCAGTGAAATCACAAACATTCCTCAATCCAAGTATTTGAAAATAGTTATGTTGCAATGCCTTTTTTTTATCTCGCCTTTATATATAGAATCCAGAATCACGTTTATGCTCGTAATAGGTGTACCTAGCCATTGCCGACCCAAAATGGCAGAATGATTCAAATTATTACATACTTCTTGGAGGCGAGAACAACGGTCAGCCGACAGCCGATCCTACAAATGGTCTCAACTTTATAGGCGACGTTCAGGTAAATTGGCATGATGTCATTTGTTTGTTTACATCATCCCGGACCTAATACGGCACGTACACAATTGACCCTTCTGTCGACAAACTTGAAAGTTTAAAAAAACATTATTTAAACTTCCTTGTTCAGTTAATCGTGTATGAATAAAACCAGTGACAGGACTTAATCGTGTCCTGGTTTTAAATATAGAAATCAAATATTTGTAATACATTGGAACCTTATACTCTGTTTAGGTTCTTCATATGAACTGTTCTTCATTTTCAGTTGAATAAGACTTTTAAAAACTCAATAATGTTTTTTGTTTGTTTTTTGTATTGTTTAACCGCCCACAAATAAATAAGCAATGATATATGTATATATATAAATCAATTGCTGGAGTGTCGTGGTAACGATAGACAAACAGGGGCTAAAACGTAATAAAGGGGGCGAGGTCGGGGTCATTTACCCAAAATATACAAACACAGAAGTCAGTAAGTAGTGTAGAATAGGGTGGGGATGTCTTTGACGTTATAAGGGTTAATAAGTAGTGTAGAGTAGGGCGGGGATG
>NW_018408646.1:4995-11029 GCF_002113885.1 Mizuhopecten yessoensis
CTTTGACGTTATAAGGGTTAATAAGTAGTGTAGAGTAGGGCGGGGATGTCTTTGACGTTATAAGGGTTAATAAGTAGTGTAGAGTAGGGCGGGGATGTCTTTGACGTTATAAGGGTTAATAAGTAGTGTAGAGTAGGGCGGGGATGTCTTTGACGTTATAAGGGTTAATAAGTAGTGTAGAGTAGGGCGGGGATGTCTTTGACGTTATAAGGGTTAATAAGTAGTGTAGAGAAGGGCGGGGATGTCTTTGACGTTATAAGGGTTAATAAGTAGTGTAGAGTAGGGCGGGGTTGTCTTTGACGTTATAAGGGTTAATAAGAAGAGGCTGGAGTCAGTGAACCGCAATATAACAATTTATAACAGTGACTAATTAAGGGAAAGGGGACCTTAAAGATATATACATTTTAGGTTTATAAGTTGTGTAGGTAGCGAGGTTGGAGACAACTTTAGGGAGAAAAGGGAGAAATTTGAAATATGGCGAGCCATTGTAGGGATTTCGATCCGGCTCAAGAATAAATGTTGATGCCTCATCAAATATTCTTTATTTTATCAACTTCACGGAAAAAAATCAGCAACAGAAACAAATGCGAGTTTGCTGTCATTTGCGCACTTATTAGGTTATAGGTGACCTTATAATATTTGTACTGCCCATATACCTGCCTAGTTATAATCATAAGTATTGCGTTGTCTGCAGATTCTTCAATCAGCCTCCACTTCGGTCCCTTCCTCATCCTCATCCTCCTCTTTTACACAATCTTCGGGCACGGTACAACCTTGGTCTCTACCAGTGCCATCTACACATCTAAGGAAATGGTCTACAGGTGTGAGTCCTACTACTGATTTCTGCAGGGACAGTAATGTATAAATTATGGAATTTAATATGTTTATCCTAAATAACTGATTCCCTCGGCAATAATTATTATTGTCACCCTGGTAAAATACTAACCACTTCTTACCGACTCAACTTGAAAATTATCGCTTAAGTTTATTTGTTAGAGCGTCAGACTAGAAAATCTGAGGTTCCAGGTTCGAACCCCAAGCGAAGGCATTAAAATGCTATAAACAAATCTTGCTAGAGAGGTATAGGACAGTAGCATACCATGTAAAATAACATGAGAACATGCAATGTATCCTTTACGTAAATGAGCCAGCGGCTGAGAAAAGGGTCCTTACGACTCAAAATGCACATATAAGACGTGGAAATCTTCCTTAAAATAGAAAGTCCAAAGAAAATATTGGTGAAAAAATTATACAAATCGGTTGAGAAATAACGACATAGCATCAAAGTGAAGTTGATGTCCCCAAAACTGTCAAATGGAGTTATGACGTTATGAAGTGACGTCATATTTACGGTGAACTTTGATGTCACCGTCTTAGAATTCATTTCTTAATTTTACATTTTCTTCTGTTGAATAAACAGTTGTTAGTCTATGATAATGCATCATATGTCATTTTGAAGAGAAGGTCATGAGTAGCATGATTGCCAAGTTTTTGTATTACTAAAATAAAAAGCTTTCCATACAAACTGCGTTGAGTCTGCTCTACCCCTAATTTAAAGTGAGCTAATTTAAGGTAAATAAATGGATTACTTTAATGCAATCATCTGCAGTGAGGCTATTATGGTAAAAACAATTGCTTACATTCATATTAAAGTACTCATAATTATCCATACTTTAACATGATGCAAAAATAAAATTATTGATATTTTCATATAAAATTCTGAATTTTTCATTTACTGCTTTGTTTTATTAGAAACGTAAGGTCCCTTTTCCAAGCCGCTGGCTCAAATATACTATGAGTCATTAGGCTTTCAAATAATATGATTTTTATCTGAAGACAACATCCTGGTTAAAGAATTACGGAAGAACATTAGAGCCACCTATTTTCATGTTCATGACACAACATTTCGACTTACCTCCTCAAAATCTTAAGTAAGTCTTTCGAAATAATGACATGTTTAGTCGAAATTTGGAGCAAGTAGCTCGAAAATCCGTTATTATTTTACAAACAAACACCGATTGTTTTCTATGTTACCCTAATACTTTTACGTATGTATGACTTCTTGTTAATTCTGCCGATAATGGAGAGAAATTTCCCTTTTGGGTAAATGTTTACGCCCGACATCATTTACGGTATTTCAACAGGGTATGCGCCACAAAGTTGTATAGCACTGTCGTCTGGGAAACCTTCCTCCACAACACTGCTAACAACTCCTTCAATGACTCCGACAGCCGGATCTTCTCATCAGTTCGACCGTAAGTTGTTGTAAACCTGAAACTTCCGGTGCCTTTAGTTTGACATCCGGTTTATTTGCCATCGTTTAAATATCTGTCCTCTGTGTTGGTGCATTCTTAGTCCCTATTGTTGTCACATACATATTTTAGATTCAAATACTTTCTTTGTATGGTAATAACGCGGTAATTCTCTTGAGACTGATAAAGTATGTTCCATCCTTGAAGGTTACAGATCATGTGATGAGTTGGAGGTAGCAAAGGCTTTGCTGCAGTACACATACTTCAACTCGTCTCTGGCCCTTCCCTGTCCCGACACAAACCCACATTCCTCAGAGTCCATCCTTCAGCGGTTTTGCCAAGCTCCGTCTGCTTCCAGATGGATTCCTGTGAACGGAGTCAAGGTACAGATCTGCTTAATACAAATGAATCAGAGACATACTTCTATTGTCTATTAACTGATTTACTGAAAACTGATGCAGTTTTTGGCAAGTGAGAAACGCACTCTGAAAAGATTTACCTTTTACCTGCCTTGTCAGTAACAATCGAACCGACATAAAAAAAACAACGATAACTCAGGTGAATTATTCCACAAGAAAATCACGATCTGCGTGTATACTCATGATACATTTACTTCTCATTCTCTGATATTTGGTCACAAAAGTCATATGTGTAGACGGACCACGTTTAAGCGACCCTCCAAAGTAATATGTAAATTGGTATCCTTGACAGTGAGCCGGTCAACCACGTTTGAATAATACATCATGCTTGTCACAAAGTTATCCTGGATTGTTGTGACACATAAGGTCCCAAATATTGTTGGTGGTGTAGAGGATGGTTCCCATTTGATCAATACTGTGTATATGATTATCTTTCCCGATGTTATTTCCCTTGAAAATCTGACTGTGGCTTCAGTATTACTTGCTCCGTTGAGGTCATCTTTTTCATATTGTGATATGAAGCAACGTCATTGCATTAGCCATTGTGATGCATTCCTGCAAATCTCCGGGAAGGTTTTTCTTTTTATGCGCTACAATACGGATAAAACTATGACTAACGGAAAAAGCTATATTTACTCAACTTTTCTTATAAATTTTTTGTTGTTGTTGTACAAATATAACAAGGCCGTGGAGTCATTAAGTCCCCCTTGATGTTCGTTACTTCTCTGACGTTTTTATATACAGGTGATAGAACACTGTGACGAGATAGCGAAGTTTACCCCGGTGGCGTTTTTCAAGTCCCTTCTCGGAGTCTCTCTATACGATCGTGGGTTGAACGGTGGAATGGCTGGCGTCTTCTTTGGATGCGTTAAGAAGGACGGAATTCTGAAAAGTGTCAAGGTAACATTCGACATAATAATATTTGATATGATATAAAGGTTGTAATTTGGTGAATCACAGCATGACGCGTTGCCATACCATCAGTCGAGTCAGTGAACCCTAAACGAGACACTTGTGAGAAAGCCGTCCAGAAAACTGGCACACGATACAAAGAATCATATTGCTATATGCATTTTTAATCAATGTTAATTTTATGTCAACAAAATTGTATATCAGCTTAATTGGCTGTTGATTATATTCACATAGACTGGAATAAATTACTAAACATTTCTTAATAAACGTGCATTACAACGGATTTATTTGGATAAATATTTATTTTAATTCTAAATAAATAGTAATTTTGAGACGAAATCAAATAAGACCCTCCATTGACTTTACTATGTTTAAACTATGTGTAATTTTCTGTTTGTATTGATAATTTATTCCCAAGCGTTAGCCAAAAACCAAAAAAGTGTCCCTTTTAGTAACACCTGTTGAAGAGCCTCGTGACTATGGTAGTATCTCGCATTCTATTTATGGAACCTCGCGCAGGAAACATCTACTTGTAGTAGAAAGCAATGGATTGCATATTTTATTATGATAAGTGAACAACCGTTTTCGAACTTGATATTATGGTATAAAATACATCAGTATTTAAAATTGTGCCGTTCAAGTGATACAATGTTTGATGTAATATCACTCGGTATATAGCATAGGGCTGTATTACATTGTATCGCGTCGCATTATTATAGGTTTACGTGCTGTGTATGTACCACGTAACACGAGGAAGTTTGATCCCGTTTACAGATTGGTATACAGCTGTGTGGGTTCCCGTTTGATGTAGCTCTCATACATCCCGGTGACGTGGATCTCCAGTCATTGTACATCGTCAACACCTTGTAGGATTAGTGGAAATCAATCCAATAAAACATATTCATTATCATATCAAGCATGGTTAGAGTTGTATTTCTAACGCGGGATTAAACTTTCGTGATATTAATAGTGATTCGCGTTTTTGAAATAATTCCGTTTGAAAAGAAAACAAGAAAACTATATAAAATCACCCTTTAATGTAGAACATGAAGTAGATCACCCTGAAACCCCTGTTATATATCTTAAGGTTAACATGTAACAGGAGGCCCAATAGGCCTGTATCACTCAACTGCTCTTTAAATGTGTTAGACATCACATCTGTGACCTTCAAGGTGGGTCAATGTTTGATTTTTTTAACACTTAATAAAAATAAATCTGTATCTACAGGATAAACATCATTATTCTACAATATGGTTCACATTTTCAAATAAACTAATGCGACCTTTTACTTTGACTAAAATCATTGATCTAAACTAAACCACCCCAAGGATCAGCTAAATTAAATAGTTAAATCCATCTAGCGACTTCTGGATACCTCAGAAGTTTAGGGTAAAGATATTTGGCTAGTAGCTGAATACATTGCTATCGAATTCATCCTAAGAAGTAATCTTCACACACTTATTTATCACAACAGTCAAATGTGTTATAAGATTGAAACAACTTCAAGGTCATTTATAAGGACAATCTTAATTAACATCCATACCAGCATGCTACTGTCTAAATACAATCAACCTGGATCTTATGATATTTTAGGAGAATGTTTTCTCTTGATTTCTGTGACAATTTAAAGTTTGCCGACGGAATAATGAATGAAAGGCTGGAAACGGACGTCGTAACATTGCATACGCCCATTTGACAGTTAAGCTAAAAACCGTTTCGATAAATAATTATTTTACATTTGATAGCCAACAACAAACTCTATATTGATACATGATATATATGATTCGTACAAATACTTCTTTTTTTTGTAACACATTTTCAAATTGCAAAATAACTTTGTATACATGTGAACTTGTTTTAAACTGCGAAGACTCCCTATTTGATGTTGTCAGGCCATCCCCCCTTTTGAATTTCTATAACTCTCATGGTCGGTCTAGTGAATGCAATTTAGAAATCCATTAACAGGGGAACGATTAACTCCACTGAACACACCACTAGTAGACGTTGGTTTTCACTCTGCTTTGTATTAAAATCTATCAGAAAAATGGCAAAACTTGAGATTCAATGTATTACATTGTACAATAACAGTTCATTATTTTATCATAATATAAGGTTTCAACAGGACATCTTATTCAAAACATTCTTAAATATTTGTTTCTGTCTATAAATTTATATTTAGACCATAAACATGTATGAATACAAAATTAAACACGTTCTTAAAATATAAAATATTTCTTGTCCCGACGACCACAAGTGTAGGTCAGAAACCAAGAAGAAAACGCTGGCGAGTAAAAATTAGATTTAAAATATTTGACAACAAACCATTTTGAGCATGCTAATGGTTTGATTATTGTAAAGATTCAAATTTGGTGAAGTATGCACCAAACAAGTAAAATGCACGTATCTGTACTATAGTGAGACACGAACGACCTGTCGCGGCAATGATGTTAC
>NW_018408646.1:14069-15323 GCF_002113885.1 Mizuhopecten yessoensis
TCAGTCTTGTTGGGTAAAGACACAACTAAGTTACCTCTGAACTCGAATGAGTTCCAGATAATAATTGTCGATCGATATTCCATATCTTAAGATGTATGTTACTGTTCTAAGCTTTGATGAACGTTTGCAATCATGAAATACACGGAGCTGATGTCGAGACAACAAGCCATTTATTTGTGTATTTTAATTTATTTTAATTATAAATAGGAATTTTGGGTACAACACCTAGGAAACCTTGTGAACTGCGTTTGATTAGAATCAGCAAGATAGCAAAATGGTAGAGATTATCACATTGTCGATTCAAGATGACATATGATGATACCTGTAATATTTATAAACGCAATGAAGACATCAAATTAATAGTAGTGCAAATTTGGTTTATTCTGTTAAACGCTAGCCGAAGCAAAATGTACGAACTTTATAATTGTTTGGATGTATTATGGTATAGTCTCATAGCTGCTCTAAAAACCTGATATATGCAATTAATTTTATTTTATTTCTAATTTTTTTGTTTCTATATGTTTTTACATTTAGTCCTATGTTTTATCTGTGCCTATCCTTATAGTTTGCTTTACATCCATTTTGTATCATATGTTTTATCTATTGGAACCAAGTATTTTAATCGAGAACCTACTGGTAAGTTTGTTTATCACCAACAGTAATGGGTCATCCTGGTAAAGGCTGGTAATACAGGTATACTTAGGTAATGCTATTGTTTGTTAAAGAAATTTAGCAAAAGAATTGTTGTGATGCAATATATTAGCACAAGCTACGATGGTAGCTTAAAGTCGGCATCAGATCTGCAGTATCGCAAGGAGGGATATACACCAACATACCCTGTCTCCATTACACGTACGCACATGCACGCATACATTACACACATGGAGGCACGTCCTTAAATAACCTTAGCTGATGATAGAACGTTAAACCCTATCAGACTTATACAGTACTCAATCTAAAAGATATGTTTATAACAAGTATGTAATGGTAACTCATTTGAAATCCTCTGATGTAAATGTTAAATGTGATAACTGATTATAATGCTGATATGTGTAACTGTGCCTTTACCTGACTAAAAGTGTTATTATAATGTTGATATGTGTAACTGTGCCTTTTACCTGACTAAAAGTGTTATTACAATGTTGATATGTGTAACTGTGCCTTTTACCTGACTAAAAGTGTTATTATGATGTTGATATGTGTAGCTGTGCCTTTTACCTGACTAAAAGTGTTATTATAATGTTGATATGTGTA
>NW_018408646.1:22606-51474 GCF_002113885.1 Mizuhopecten yessoensis
ATGTTGATATGTGTAGCTGTGCCTTTTACCTGACTAAAAGTGTTATTATAATGTTGATATGTGTAGCTGTGCCTTTTACCTGACTAAAAGTGTTATTACAATGTTGATATGTGTAACTGTGCCTTTTACCTGATTTAAAGTGTTATTATGATGTTGATATGTGTAGCTGTGCCTTTTACCTGACTAAAAGTGTTATTATAATGCTGATATGTGTAACTGTTCCTTTTACCTAGCAAAGTGTTGTAATATAATAATTAATAGAGACTAATATTTATAGTTGTTCTTATATGTTCCTGACTAGAAATAGGACGAAAGAAGCACATATTAGTATAGCATCATACGGTCATTTTGTCCATTTAGAACGCATCAGCGCTACCAAAGTCAAGAGAATTAAAACGTCATGTTTAAAAGACATTCTTTATTGAGGATAAACACATGTTCAGCCATAGGCTTATCTTCCACGTGGCCTCCTGTTAGTAAAAGACATTGTGTTAATTATAAAGGTGGATCACACATTTGGCCCCCACTTTGATTTCTTTTATTCTTTTGCCATATGTAGATACATAAAAATGATCAAAAACTGCATAAATGATTATTCATAATTACTGCAGATAACCGTAGTGGACTTCCTTGCATAACACCAGGTTGAGTGACGGGGGTGTCCTAACAAAATACTAAATATGTCATATTGGTATACATGAAGAAATCGTAGTGATACTTTTAATTAGAAAAACATGCAAAATTTTCTAAATTTAAAATGTAACCAACATTGTCAACTTGCCTATATCTAGTTACAATGGTAGTCTATATTTTAAACTTCTTTAAAAACTTTCCATATATATATTCTGTCTACAGAATCATTTTTATGTAATAACAACCGGTAAAGTACCTTTTTAGCATGCCAAACATGATCAAAGGCCAATTTCACATAATCATGGAGATTTTTATTATCAATGTTTATCATGGTAAATACCGATACATTTTCTGTTTTCGTATTATACCAAAACACTTATATTACACATGTTTTAAAGTTAGGTACAGCAGTAATAACTAATGAATATGTATTCGCCGAAGTAATCTTTCCTCTGGAAAACTACTTAAGGTTGAGATTGTGTTATAGACAAAAATATGCAGTTATATAAAAGCAATAAAATAATCTTAATAGTAAAACTATTATACACTTAAGTATACTCCCGCAACGAAGTTAGTGGGTTATACTGGAATCAGCTTGTCTGTCCGTCTGTACGTCCGTAGAAAAAGTTTGTCCGAACGACTCCTTCTAAAGTAATGGACCAATTTCAACGAAACTTTCCAGATATAATACCAATATATGAAATTGTGCATCCAGGTATTTCTTTTTCATTCTGACCTTTATTTTACAAAGTAATGTCACTTTGTTGCAAAATCGTTGTCCGGACATGTCCTCCAAAACTTAGGGGTAAATATTTACGAAAGTTTTCAGATATGATTACTACTACCTGTGTGTTGTACATCCAGGTTTTTTTTTCAATCTGACCCGTTTCTACGGAGAAATTGCCCTATGTTGAAAAACTCTTGTCGAGACAACTCCTCCATGACTATGGCGACAATTTCAACGGAAGTTTACAGATATGGTAACTGTCCCCTGACATTGTGTATCCAAGTAGTACGTTTTCATTCCGACCCTTTAAAAGGAGTTATGGCCCTTTGTTAAAAAACACTTTGTCTGCCTCATAAGCTACTGGGCTGATTTCAATGAAAATTTACAGATATGGTAATCACCCCCTGATGTCGTGCATCAGAGTAGAATGTTTTCATTTCGATCATTTTTAAAGAGTTATGGCCCTTTGTTAAAAATCTTTGTTTTGACAACTCTTCCTTTACTACTAGGACGATTTCAGCAAAACTGGTTCATCTGGGCTAACAAGATTTGGTATGCAAGTATGTTTTGGTATGGGGAGGGAGTTCAGGAAGTATGTCAGTGACCTATATACTTATGTTATTAAAGATAGGAGACTATGGATTGCTTTGCAATGCTTTGCCTTAGTAAACCTTTAGCTTACAGTTCTGGTTTATATAGGAGCGGGGGTATAAGGTAACCTTTGGCGTACAGTTCTAGTTATTATTTTATTTTGTCTATTGCCTTTTCACATTATTTTATATCGTTAACTCTAAACAAATAAAGCAAGAAAATATATCCTTGTCAGACTCCCCATGCAAACATTTTTTTTAGCAAATTGATTTGTGTGACCTTGAACGAAGATCAAGGTCATCAGCGTTTACAAAACTTAAATCCATTCACATGGACAACCTACTTGCCAAATATCAAGACCCAAGGACCTTAGAAACACAAGTTGAAGGAAAAGTGAAAAAAAGCCATGTTTTTTCATATTTTTAATCAAAAGTGTTATATGAAAAAATTACCGGTTGTCAATGTTTTTGAAATTCCAGATGTTGAAAGATATTATTGGTAGTCAACTTTTAAGCAAAGATGAAAAATAGACTGTTTTAGAACGATGTAAATTAACGTGTCTAAAATGGAAATTTTCTCTCATTAGTAATGAAATTTCACATACGTTTTTGCTTAAATCTTCAATAAAATGAACAATTCATTCTTGAAATCGTGTAATATTCGGTATCAAATAAACAGCTGGAATATGTTGCACAGATGATAATATACGTTTAGAGTAATTGTGTCACTGAAATGCTCTAGGAGGAATTATATTACCGCACCTTTAACACCCACACAGGTGTAAGTGAAACAGGTCCTATTTATCATAAAATGAAATCTGAAACTAACTGTTCCTGATTTAAGTTTCCTATACCCATACCTTTTTGGATTTATCTTGTTTCGAAATTCCGAGCGGGGGCCGACGCTAATGTTAAATCTCCATAGGCGTTGACCCTACCTTTCAATATGTATATGACATATACAATCACATAAAAAAGCATCATACTTTTCAATGGCAATGTTAAATTGTTCAGAAACATATGTTGAATTAACGAAAAGAGTTTTATAGAGTAATGAGTGAGAATGAGTCGGATGGCTGCGTGATAGTATTAACAATACAAAGCTACACAGTCTGTGGGTATCGACCCGACTATATGAAAGCATGTTTATTTTTAGATCCGTGTACATTATATTGTCATAGAGTAGAGCGAAGCGGCAGGTAAAACGCTATGTGGACTAATGGAACCGGTTTGAATAGGACGGCTATGCACACTGGCTAAACTAAGTCCGTTTATTGTGAACTGACCAGTATAACAGGGGTGAATGTTAGATGACACTCTGTAGAGGATGTGAGACTGACTTCAGGAATATGTATGGTGTAAAGTATATCTGTAATCTGTATTATGTATTGATTTATCATCTACTGTTGCTGTGTTCCTACCTCCACGACTGTCAGGCACTACATAAACCTACGGGACTTACATATACATACACAGGTAAGTCAAACACTACAAAAACCTAGGGGACATACGTATACATATACAGGTGTGTCCTACACTTCATACACAGGTGAGTCCCATGGTATACCATGTGCAATAATTGATACAGGTACGTCTTACACAAGCACTTAAATATGTAATACAAACACACATACAAACAGGAGCGTCCTTAACGGGTATTGTATTGTTTATTCACTTTCAGCCTTACGGCCCATAAGCATTACAGCATAATACAGAGTAATTAATGTGTACATGTACAATAAGGGTGTCGAAAACATTACACAAATATTGAATAACATGTAACATAACCTACATTGTACAAGACAAGCTGATTTGATAGATGGCGGACAGTTGTACGCACATGAGAATACAAATGACAAAAGAAAAGTATTAATGAGATGATTAATTGAAGTAATGTACATGATTGAAAGATTGGAAGAATCTCAATCAAATGAATTAAGAAGTAATCAGTTTTTATCTGGAGATAAAAAGAAAAAGCATGCACATGATAATTAAACAATGCACATTATGTCGAGCGTAATAGTAAACTTGATTGTAAATATTTACCTAAATGACAAAGTTCTTTCCTATTACGAACTGCTAGCAACTGTACAAGTTTATAGGACGACGGACGGTTGCAATAATATTTTTTTGATAATTTTTTTACGTAAAGTTGCGTATAGAGGACAAACTAAAATGAAATGAAATTCATCTTCTATTTGATTTTGGTTACAATGTAGACAAATTCTATGGGCCCTTGGGGTATTACAATATCTGCCTTCTTCTATGCATAAACGATGGGATGACATTCGAAACTTGGAAATAAGCCTAAGATAAACGACAGGAATTGATTTTGTTAAATAATATTGTAAGGTAAACGAGTCGAGCAAGAATTTGTACAGATAACATTCAGAAGAGTTTTCCACAAACTCGTTCATTGATTGAAGAAAGTTGTCAGTGAGACGTTGTTTGAAATTATGTAAAAATACTTTTTCGTAAACAACATTTTGATTTAACCAAACATCACCAAAACATCTAGACATTAGTAAGTTTTTAACTTGGCACCGCCAGTTACAGCTATTATGATTACAAACAATCATGTCGTCATACAATGACTTTAGAATACAATTATTAGTCTTGGTTATTATACGGGTATTATACAACATGTTTAATATTATTTTATATTATATTATATGTTTATATACACATAGCTATTCATGTATAACTCATAATTTATTTTAGTCTGTGGAAATGAATACTGTCAGTATACAGTTTTCGTCTGAACAACGTCTTTCCACACCAGTAATATAAATAATAGTAATTAAGTACAACATTGCATAAAGCGCCCTATCTAGCTAGAATAAGTCACTCTAAAGCACTTTACAGCACACAGATATACAATCAATACAATTAGCAAGCATGCACCTATGTAACATGAATACGCATTAATTTATTACATATGTTATAACATGTATGGTATTTTATGTATCTATATAACAAATGTATCAGTAAAATTCACACTTCAAACACACATACGTCTACAACATGTGATACCATGCTAGTTCCCTGTACCTAGGATTACAGGCGTGTTCCCTGTACCTAGGATTACAGGCGTGTTCCTTGTATTTAGGATTACAGGCGTGTTGATTACATCATTGTTGTTTTAGGTTTTGTTTAATTAACCTAACAGTGGTGTGCCTGTCTTCGCTAACAAAATAAAATAATGTTTACAACGTAACAACTAGAAAAATGAAGTTCGACATCTCTACGTTTGAATGAACGATTTACGGAATATATAAACTTTAGAATATGATTAATATACGATATATCTAGTACGAGTATGATTAATATGCGATACATAGACGTAAAATATTATTAATATACGATATTTATAGTACAACTATGAATATTATACGGTATACCTTGTACGAATATGAATGATATACGATACAATGTATATATATTTTCAATAAAACTATATACGCAATATATACGACTATAGTGTTTCAAAAAAAAGAAAATAATATAAATGATATGTATATGATTACGTAAGTGTTATCTTGTCCCAAAGGAAATGATACAAGGAACATGATGAGAATATGCATCTATGATTAAGAAGTATGTGTTAATATGTAAATTAACATATATGAGATTAAGAAAAAAAAACTTTTAAAAGAAAAAATATCGTTAGATGTTATAAACAAAAAAAATGATACTCGAGCAGCTCAATGCAGATTTCACCTCTCCAGTGGTTCTAGGTATGAATACGTATTATCATGCAAACAAATCTTGTTGACAGGGCGATAGCAAAACACAGTTAATAGCGACTTCAAGATTATTAATACATTATGACATTACAATATAAAATACCAATATAAAATTAAAATAAAAACAAGCAATTACCTTGATATTACAACTCAAGGAGTATCAATAACGATGTTGCAGTATCTGCTACAACACGAAGGATGATAATCAGCTCCAGGCATGGCATAACCTTATTTTGTAACCTAACCATCCATACACACATACAATCTTTCGCCTAGGTTTTATCTCTCATAATAGGTATAGCAACAAACTTCTCAAATACATTCACTTTAAAACAATTCAAAGAAGAGTTACTAACTTCACTATTGTTTTTGTTATTTAATTTAATATACTTCAGTACTATACTTATTATATATTTGATATTTATTTTAGACTTGAGTTCCATTATTTAAAATATCATTACTTTTTACAATATCATAATTATAGCTCTCTGTTTCAATCTATGACTACATTGTCTCTTTTTAATTCACACTATATTAGTGTATATCCTGTAATTTTTTACACTTTGCTACATTAGCATATATGTACATTACACTATGATAGTGTCTTAACTTGTCTTTTGTAACACGTGTGTGACATTCAAGTGTTCACTATTAAATTGTTTCTTTTAAAATTTCTAATTTTTTATTTTGCATAAACTGTGATTTCTTATGTTCTACTGTATATTTGTAGCATATCTAAATTGAATTGTTGTCTTGGGTTTTTTTATACATATATATATATTTATTCATAAGTACTGTGATCCTTGTAAAATTTTATATATGTTTTGTCGCAAGAATAGCACTACAGTGCTAATGTTATTATGTTACATGTATATGCGACGTTAAATGAAGCTTCTTGAATCTTTGCCTCTTGACTTAAAACTGATTCTAATATAACGATTACCCTTACTCATTTGACTCTCTTTTTGCACAATTTTTCTAAAGCTTCAAAATAAATCATATAGATATCACATGAAAGTTATCACTGGCACAGAATGTGTGTTTATCAACAGTACATATATCAAGGAAGGTCACGTTTTGTCTGTTGTTTTTGGGAAGCCTCATTTGTCACATGTAAAATTAGGAACAATAAGCACAAATCTTTGCATTATCGACAGACTGCAATTCATATTGGATTTTACTTTAAAATTTAAGTCCATATTTGAAAGCAAATTCTATTCCTTCAACTATTAAATATCAAACCCCACATTATGGTTCATAATATTTTGTCACAAAATTTATTTTCACCATTTAACTAAGAAGTTCACAAAAGCATTATCAAACTTCAGATTGACTTTACTGGTTATAATTTTCTTTTCACTAAGAATTTACCTAAACCATTATTCCATTTAATTATTGCCAGAGCTTTTCAATTCATTTTTTTTTCAATTCAATTTATTACCAAATGCACATTGCATATAGGTGTACAGAAATATACATATAGATAAATACTTTACAAATATCTTGTACAATGGCACATATGTAATAGATTCAATTCCATACATAATAATAACAAATTATGAAATCGTCATAAGTTTGGTAACTTAGCGGACTCTTATGAAGCATAATTTAGTTGTTTATGAAATAATACAAATAAAGCCTTAATCTAACTAAATTTCTAGGAAATCACAAAACTTCAAATTCAATCATACAACCTCAACATGAAGGTAGAACGAGTACTATATATTATATAATGAAATGAGATTATAACTCATTGTGAAGTAAAAGACATAGATCTCAATCGCATTATACAGTAACAAACGTTTATAGCAAGACTTTGATACAGCTTATATTTCATAATATACGACTTCTCTTAACAGTTGCCTGAATCAAGTACTTACTTAAATTTCTAATAATAATATCAACAGGAAAGATATTAGAGTTTCATTGTTTTTAAGTAAACAAACGGTAGGACATTACATTTATCGTTGCATTTCTGCTTTAAAATCAAAGGTCCCCTACTCTTAGCTTATGAATACTGTGCGATATAAGCTCAACCTGATAACTACGAGCCACCAAAATAAAAATGCGTCCAGTAACCTGTTTCTACTGTCATCCGGATCACTTAGAACAGTGTAGCGTCCAGTAATCGTTTTCTTCTGTCATCCGGATCACTTAAAACATTGAAGTGGCCAGGTTAGTAGTGTCAAGTAACCTGTTTCTACTGTCACCCGGATCACTTATAACAGTATAGCGTCCAGTACCCTGTTTCTACTGTCATCCGGATTACTTAGAACAGTGTAGCGTCCATTAACCTGTTTCTACTATCATCCGGATCACTTAGAACACTGTAGCGTCCAGTAACCCGTTTCTACTGTCATCCGGATCCCTTAGAACAATGTAGCGTCCAGTAACCTGATTCTACTGTCATCCGGATCAATTAGAACAGTGTAGTGGCCAGGTTAGTGGTGTCCAGTAACCTGTTTCCACTGTCATCCGGATCACTTAAAACAGTGTAGCGTCCAGTAACCCGTTTCTACTGTCATCCGGATTACTTAGAACAGTGTAGCGTCCAGTAATCGTTTTCTTCTGTCATCCGGATCACTTAGCACAGTGTAGCGTCCAGCAACCTGTTTCTACTGTCATCCGGATCCCTTAGAACAATATAGCGTCCAGTAACCTGTTTCCACTGTCATCCGGATCACTTAAAACATTGAAGTGGCCAGGTTAGTAGTGCCCAGAAACCTGTTTCTACTGTCATCCCGATCACTTAGAACAGTGTAGCAATTAATCTACTTTAAAATCAAAGGTCCCCTATTCTTAGCTTATGAATACTGTGCGATATAAGCTTAACCTGATAACTACGAGCCACCAAAATAAAAATGCGTCCAGCAACCTGTTTCTACTGTCATCCCGATCACTTAGAACAGTGTAGGGTCCAGTAACCTGTTTCTACTGTCATCCGGATCACTTATAACAGTATAGCGTCCAGTAACCTGTTTCTACTGTCATTCGGATCACTTAGAACAGTGTAGTGGCCAGGTTAGTAGTGTCCAGTAACCTGTTTCTACTGTCATCCCGATCACTTAGAACAGTGTAACGTCCAGTAACCTGTTTCTTCTGTCATCCGGATCACTTAAAACATTGAAGTGGCCAGGTTAGTAGTGTCAAGTAACCTGTTTCTACTGTCATTCGGATCACTTGGAACAGTGTAGTGGCCAGGGTAGTAGTGTCAAGTTACCTGGTTCTACTGTCATCCGGATCACTTAAAACAGTGGAGTGGCCAGGTTAGTAGTGTCAAGTTACCTGGTTCTACTGTCATCCGGATCACTTAAAACAGCGTAGTGGCCAGGTTAGTAGGGTCCAGTAACCTGTTTCTACTGTCATCCGGATCACTTAAAACAGTGTAGTGGCCAGGTTAGTAGTGTCAAGTTACCTGTTTCTACTGTCATCCGGATCACTTAGAACAGTGTAGTGGCCAGGTTAGTAGTGTCCAGTAACCTGTTTCTACTGTCATCCGGATCACTTATAACAGTGTAGCGTCCAGTAACCTGTTTCTTCTGTCATCAGGATCACTTAGAACAGTGTAGCAATTAATCTAGAAACTTCATTAAATGTACTTGGTGGGTTTTGCATTACTAGAAAGAAAATGGTAATTTTGTGAATCGGTAAGCTTTACAATCCTTTGATTTTTTATTTTTTTTACCTTAACTAGAGCACCGCAAACAGTTTTAACACTACCTTCAATAGCGAATTTCATATCTTGATTAAAAGAATTTCAGTTGGAATAAAACTCATCTTTATCGTGATTTGTGGGCCGATCTATGAAACAGTAACCAAGAAACCTGAAATAAAATATTTTGAAATTTAGAGAAATTCACATCCTAAATGATTGCCATTTTGCTATAAAGTTTTTCATCGAAATATCTTTATGCAAGTTGTCATTAGTAGTCGAAACTTAGTGCCTTTGGGAGTGCCTTTGCTTCAAAGCATTTTAAATCATTTCGTCATTAAATTTCCAATTTTCTTTGAGTATTTATATAGCCAAACGTTTACACCTGCAATATAAAAATCACGTAAGATCATTGTATATACGCTCACAAGATAAATGATACTAATTAGGAATTTAATAATGAAATAAGTAACCTGCCTATATAACGTTTAACGGATGGAAAAATATTTTTAAAATCAAAACTAAAACATGACACTCCATGAGACCCACCTCAAATATAAAAGTTGAAATTCCTAATTGTTTCGAAATTCTTCATTGATATCATTATTCTGATGTTTTTTAATAGTTTTTGCTGTGATAGAACTTAAGTGTATTTCTATTTTAGGAAGCCCTAAATTAAGCATTTCGTTTTTTTGAAGACTTGTAATTAATCATCTTTTTAGTCAAAGATTTATCAAGCAGAATCTGATATTGCAGTTATTGACATTATATGTGTACATTGTAAAAGTGACATTGATATTACCTGTTCGAGTTATTATTGGTGACGACATGGATTTATCATTTGCTACAACTGTATTGACTGTGCATTGTACGTGAGAATTGGTTGCAATGTCTTGTTTGTGAGTATATCTGGGTCATTTGATACTCTTGTACATTAGGAGAAACAAGTCATGCTCTCAGTTTGGCTTTTGATTTAACATAGTCGAAACTGCTTTTCGTGAAATAGCATTTCCCCCAGATTATAAAAGGGTTTCAAATACAGGATCTATTAATGGACCTTTAGAATCGTAATAAGATCTTTTTCAATCCCGTTACAGGTTTTACTTACTCAACAAAGCCATTCTTGTAATCCACAATTGACCCAGTCTTACTCGAAAAATAATAATAGGACAGTAATAGATAATAGGACAATTCACTGTTACTCACGAGATAACCATTGTCAATTTCCTTTGTTTACAGAAAGAACTGATGTTCATTTCACCAACATCATTTATGCAAAAACCGAAGTCCGAGAACGGAGGTCAGCATACGGAAAGAGAAGGACAACAGATAGGCTTCCAAACACACTGAATGCACATTTCAGTGTCGATGACAAAAACGTCGATCTGCGCCTTTATAAAAATTCTAAACTTTCCTTAGATGTGCCAATATATTATCACAATGCTACTGGAATAACGCGCCATTTGGCTGATGTTCCGGTATGGACTTTTGTCGTTGATCATGCTATCGTTTGTTACATAACCCCGTTTTGAATAATAACCTTACTTCCAATATTTTCTCAAGTGAATGAACAACACGAGTTTTCATTTAATATTACAATGCTTAAAAGACTCTGAAGCTTCAGTTGGAGCTGATGAGTTTCATCAATCGATTAAAAGAAAGAAAACGAATCACAAAAGTAAGATATATATAACTTTTTTTATTTGACTCACATGTACTGATAATCGGTCTCCGAAAGAAGTTAAGCGATACACGCACTGGGAACATTTAAACAATGAATTCAGTAAAAACGTACAATGTTTTATGTAAATAGGTACAGTGTGTCGTGTGCAAAAGAAGTGCAAATACATGCAGTGCCGTTTGTTAGTAGTATAGTGTCGAATTCATGAAACTTTCACCTTTTTCACCCATGAGACAAATACTTACGTTCTTAGATGTTGAGGGATATTTGTCGTATTAAAAAAAACATGCGTATCTATTTCAGATAACAAGTGCCTTTTATCAGGATGTAGACAATAAGGCGTCTTTTCATGTAGAATGTTTGAACAACATCGATGGATTGACCTGTACTGAATTAGAGCTAGTAAGTAGCCGACATAAATGGAGTTCATTCTTACATTCAATTACCTGTACGTTAAACTTGTACTGAACTAGATGGGTGATTTTTTGTATAAGATTCAATGATTATGTAATCTATTCTTTCAAATTATGACAAACCTAAGAAAATGACATTCCTAATGTACCTTTTTACTACGTTATCGCTATTGATTATTATTGTTATTTATTTTCTTTCTATTTTTGTTGTTGTTTGTTTTAATTCTCTTTCTTTTCGTTTTATTTTCTCGTAGGTTGTGGATTTTTTGCAGTTATAATTGCATCAATATTACCAATTTACTCGACTCTATTTTTGTTACAGTTTGGAACGTTCTATATTGAGGACGAGTTTTACATTTTAGAGTCAGAAACAGTTTCTAGTTCAAATTATTCTGATCTTGCCAATACAACCCGTCCATACAATATTTATCAACCCCGAGTGCCTCTTCAATTTGTCAATGACCATAGTAATACAGGTACGTATCTTATATAATCTACAGACGATATCCCTAGTCATAAAAGGTCATTATTCACCATGTCAAAACAACCATCTAAAGTAGACGGAATTCATCATACACTTTACCCTAGCTCTAACATTTAAATATACCCTAAACCTGACGGGCAATAACCCCCAGGTTAAACTTTCTTTACTTCTATAATACCTGTCTGGGTTAGATAATACATATGTGTTGCTGCTACGTGGTTACGTAATATGATAGAGGATTATTTATTCTTTCTGCAAACTGTCAGGTCGGGGGACAGAACTAAAGGAAAAATATTTAATTTTCAAGTCACATAGTATAAGGATTTAAAGCAGATTACTATCAGAAAAGAATTATAATCTCTGAGTCAAATGCTAAGTAGATGTAGCAATGCTGGTAAATAGTCTTTCTTATTTGTGGATATTTAAAAGAAGATTCAAAAGTTACTTTAATGACACTGTGTGACCCAAACACAGACACAACTAGTGTTTACGATATTTTAACTGACGCTATCGGTGACTTTTGGAATGAGAAGTATCTGTGGGTATTTCAGTGAAGTTGTATTCAGACAAGAAATATAAAAGATCTTTGATAACAAATGAGAAATAGAGAAAGTTAAAGAGGGTATTGAAAACTGCATGTAAGTTAATATTTCAGACAGCTACATCGAGAAAAAAGAAAGTAAAGAAACTTTTGTATTTTTCCGTTAAGGAAAATTTACAATTTAGAATTTATGTATTAGTTTGTGGGTAGACCATAGTTTCGACCACTCATTTACTGTTATTGTTGTTCCGTTTAATACATTCAGGTGGAGAAAGAACTGTTGGAACATAATGATTTTTTTTACATAAGGAGAAGTAGTTCAAAACGTTATAGAATGTTGTCTTAGAAATATATCAGTGCTGTTCAGGTTCATAGAAATTGAATTTGAAATTGACTGCCAGCTTTTCCTCATTTTTTTTTACCGGTATAAAGATTTGGGGGGTAAAAGTCATAACTATTTTTAAAAGAGACTATCAAATATTAATCTTAGAAAAATAATACCAGACATTGATGAACTGGGACTTGTAAGAAAAAGACAGAAAGAAGAAACCCAAGAAAAAATATTTATACAAATAAGAGAATGATTAATTCTAGTATTATTATATCTAAAGCAGGATAGCAAGAGAAAGGTGAAAAACTAATGGGTTTTTTTTTAATGTGAAGTTAATTTTTAAAATGATAGCAAAGATACAAAGAGCTACTTATTCAAAAATGTTATATTTATATTTATTGAGACTCTACGTCCAGAGGCAAGGTCTTAATTCCACGGAACTGCATTATCTAAAAGTCATATATTGTATTAATTAATTGTGCAGAACCCTTGCGGGGCAGGTCATCACCATACAGCAGTACGGGACGGAGTAAACGAGCAACAGGAAGATATACAGTAGAACTGTTTGTGGTCACCGACTACTCTGTTTACAAGTTGTAAGTGTGGTTACGTTAATGTTGTATAGTGGTCTCATAGAGGTGAAGTTATAAAGTGGTTACTTGGATTAAAGAATATAAAGCGGTCATCTAGCGTTAATGTAAAACAGTGATCACCTACATTTAAGGATCTATAGTGGTCACTTAGAGTCAAAGATATACTTGGTTACAGTACTAGTTGTGGCAGTGGTCCGGGAATCCTTAAAAGTTATCTCGATACCTCAGTATGCTAATGCAGTAAGGTCAAGGTCTTCCGTGAGTGACATTGAAACTTTATCATTATATATAACTTATGCTTCCGTTCTACTTTCAGTTGGTACGATGCCAGTACACAGACGACGAATCAGGGGAAAAGAAATGATGCAATAAACAAAATAAGAACGTTTGTTGGATTCCATATCAATGGGGTATGATATACAAATGCTCATCTGGCTACCATAAGCTCACTCAGGAGTTCATTGTCATCGTGCACTTCGTTTGTCCGTCCATATATCTGTTGTCATCAGCTATTCTTTAAAAAAAATCATTTGTCCAGAAATTTTGAGAATGAAAAGGACCTTGACCTACTTTCAAGGTCACAGGTGTCGAATATGGCAAAAAAATCAAACGACTTGTTCTGAATAATCGAAAGGCATAAACTTATAATATTTGGCTGGTGGCTGGGATAGAGCTCACCAACGTTTGCAAATGAAAATGCCCTCAATCTACTTTAAAGGTCACATTTTAAAGGATTTGTTGTGAAGAACCAAAAGGAAAGGATACATAAGATTTGGCTGGTAGCTTCTTGGGATATGGCTAACAAAGTTTGAGGAGGAAAATTACATTGACCTACTTACAAGGTCACAAGGAAAAATATGTCAAACAACTTCTGAAGAAGAACCAAAAAGCATAGAATCTTATAATAAAATAAGGCTGGTAGTTTCAATAGATGGAGCCGACAAAGTTTGCGAGGGAAATATTTGTAGTGCAATATAATATTAAATTAGAATAAAAAATGAATTTGCTATGACTGCTTAAATATTCAGGTGAGCGATACAGTCCCCCTGGGCCTCTTGTAATAACCATATCAGAAATTTTACTTTAACAGACGAATTACACTTATTTGAAATCATAATTTATCATCAAGTTATAACTAGATAGATGTCTCGTGTATGTATTAATAGGTAAAAGTGAATATCAAGTTGTTCCATAGTGCTCTACTTTGTTTACCTGTCATAAGATGGACCCTAGTGGCGTCCTTACTCTACTTTACCTGTCATTAGATGGACCCTAGTGGCGTCCTTATTCTACTTTGTTTCCCTGTCATAAGATGGACCCTAGTGGCTTTCTTGCTCTAGTTTGTTTACCTGTCATAAGATGGCCCCTAGTGGCGTCCTTACTCTACTTTACCTGTAATTAGATGGACCCTAGTGGCGTCCTTAATCTACTTTGTTTACCTGTCATAATAATGGACCCTAGTGGCGTCCTTAATCTACTTTGTTTACCTGTCATAATAATGGACCCTAGTGGCGTCCTTACTCTCCTTTGTTTACCTGTCATTAGATGGTCCCTAGTGGCGTCCTTACTCTACTTTGTTTCCCTGTCATAAGATGGACCCTAGTGGTGTCCTTACCCTACTTTGTTTACCTGTCATAATAATGGACCCTAGTGGCGTCCTTACTCTACTTTGTTTCCCTGTCATAAGATGGACCCTAGTGGCTTTCTTGCTCTAGTTTGTTTACCTTTCATAAGATGGGCCCTAGTGGCGTCCTTACTCTACTTTGTTTCCCTGTCATAAGATGGGCCCTACTGGCTTCCTTGCTCTTCTTTGTTTACCTGTCATTAGATGGCCCCTAGTGGCGTCCTTACTCTACTTTACCTGTAATTAGATGGACCCTAGTGGCGTCCTTACTCTCCTTTGTTTACCTGTCATAAGATGGACCCTAGTGGCGTCCTTAATCTACTTTGTTTACCTGTCATTAGATGCACCCCCATAGTGCTCTACTTTGTTTACCTGTCCTAAGATGGGCCCTAGTGGCTTCCTTGCTCTCCTTTGTTTACCTGTCATAAGATGGACCCTAGTGGTGTCCTTACCCTACTTTGTTTACCTGTCATAAGATGGGCCCTAGTGGCTTCCTTACTCTTCTTTGTTTACCTGTCATTAGATGGACCCCCATAGTGCTCTACTTTGTTTACCTGTCATTAGATGGCCCCTTGTGGCGTCCTTATTCTACTTTCTCCGTCATAAAATGGACCCTAGTGGCGTCCTTATTCTACTTTGTTTACCTGTCATAAGATGGACCCTGGTGGCGTCCTTGCTCTACTTTGTTTACCTGTCATTAGATGGACCCTAGTGGCGTCCTTATTCTACTTTATCTGTCATAAAATGGACCCTAGTGGCGTCCTTACTCTACTTTGTTTACCTGTCATAAGATGGGCCCTAGTGGCTTCCTTGCTCTACTTTGTCTACCTGTCATAAGATGGGCCCTAGTGGCTTCCTTGCTCTAGTTTTTTTACCTGTCATAAGATGGACCCTAGTGGCGTCCTTATTCTACTTTATTTATCTGTCATTAGATGGACCCTAGTGGCGTCCTTATTCTACTTTGTTTACCTGTCATAAGATGGACCCTGGTGGCTTCCTTGCTCTACTTTGTTTACCTGTCATAAGATGGGCCCTAGTGGCTTCCTTTCTCTACTTTGTTTACCTGTCATAAGATGGGCCCTAGTGGCTTCCTTGCTCTACTTTGTCTACCTGTCATAAGATGGGCCCTAGTGGCTTCCTTGCTCTTCTTTGTTTACCTGTCATAAGATGGGCCCTAGTGGCTTCCTTGCTCTACTTTGTTTACCTGTCATAAGATGGGCCCTAGTGGCTTCCTTGCTCTTCTTTGTTTACCTGTCATAAGATGGGCCCTAGTGGCTTCCTTGCTCTACTTTGTTTACCTGTCATAAGATGGACCCTAGTGGCTTCCTTGCTCTACTGTGTCTACCTGTCATAAGATGGGCCCTAGTGGCGTTCTTACTCTACTTTGTTTACCTGTCATAAGATGGGCCCTTGTGGCGTCCTTACTCTACTTTGTTTACCTGTCATAAGATGGGCCCTAGTGGCTTCCTTGCTCTACTTTGTCTACCTGTCATAAGATGGGCCCTAGTGGCGTTCTTACTCTACTTTGTTTACCTGTCATAAGATGGGCCCTAGTGGCGTCCTTACTGTTCTTTGTTTACCTGTCATAAGTTCGGCCCTAGTGGCGTCCTTGCTCTACTTTGTTTACCTGTCATAAGATGGACCCTAGTGGCTTCCTTGCTCTAGTTTGTTTACCTGTCATAAGATGGGCCCTAGTGGCGTTCTTACTCTACTTTGTTTACCTGTCATAAGTTCGGCCCTTGTGGCTTCCTTGCTCTACTTTGTTTACCTTTCATAAGATGGACCCTAGTGGCTTCCTTGCTCTACTTTGTTTACCTGTCATTAGATGGACCCTAGTGGCGTTCTTACTCTACTTTGTTTACCTGTCATAAGATGGGCCTTAGTGGATTCCTTGCTCTACTTTGTTTACCTGTCATAATATGGACCCTAGTGGCTTCCTTGCTCTACTTTGTTTACCTGTCATAAGATGGACCCTAGTGGCTTCCTTGCTCTACTTTGTTTACCTGTCATAATATGGTCCCTAGTGGCTTCCTTGCTCTACTTTGTTTACCTGTCATAATATGGACCCTAGTGGCTTCCTTACTCTACTTTGTTTACCTGTCATAAGATGGGCCCTAGTGACTTCATTGGTCTACTTTGTTTACCTGTCATAAGATTGGCCCTAGTGGCGTCCTTACTGTTCTTTGTTTACCTGTCATAAGATGGACCCTAGTGGCTTCCTTGCTCTAGTTTGTTTACCTTTCATAAGATGGGCCCTAGTGGCTTCCTTACTCTACTTTGTTTACCTGTCACAAGATGGGCCCTAGTGGCTTCCTTGCTCTACTTTGTTCACCTTTCATAAGATCTCTAAGGACGAAATCTATAGCGTTTTTAATCGTTCACTTACGAGGCAATTTACCTACAGATGTACACTTTGGTGTAAAAGATAAAACATCAATACATAAAGATATATCTCAAGCGATGGATTTTAATTAACATATTCAATGTTTTTGCTTCAGAATTAATGTTTTGTGTGAAACTCTTCCTTGATCTACCTTATATGTATGCTTCTATATCACTGTAAAACCGTCTTTTGATGTTTGTTACGGACGGTCGGACAGACAGACAGACTCGTTTAACTATTTTGTTTTACACTTGTTTAATTATTGACCAGATTGATGCCAGATATGAGTCGCTGCTGAATGCCGGTTTCACGATAGACGTGACGTTTGCTGGACTGTATATTGCTGAGGTAAGTACTACAAGTCCTTACAGACAACTTTCAATGAAGAAGAATTGCAGTTTAAGGTACCTAACGTAAACATGTGTGATTAATAAACCACTGAACCTCCTCACCAGATTTCCAGTTGCTTCAGACATAAGTTGTACACACTGTAGCTGTGAATCGTTAGAAAGAGTTACATTGGCACACTCTTCACTTCCGATTTCTACCGGTTTTTCGAACACGTTTGACATACGTTTTGCCCATTAGTACCACTGACTAGCCCTAAATGACCGATACTGGCAATAAGATGTAGTAAAATTGTGATCTTATTTTGGTTTTCTGCCTTGAATTCGATAATAAAGAATATAATATAAGGAAAATGGTATTTAAGATAGAGGAAATATTCAAGAAAGATCGTTTGTAATCTAATATTAAATCACCCTGGGAATAGGCCATTATCAGAGAGAGAGAGAGAGTAGTTCGTTCCATAACCTTTGATAAAGTTGATCACTTAATTTTAGTTCATATTTCTGGCGATTAGTTTAGTAACGATATGAAATGTTTTCAACAATAAATCAATTAGGATATAGACTTAGTGATTTTCCTATATCCAGGGTTACGTTCATTTTAGCTCTCTTCACCCTTGGAATATGTCATAGCAAAATCGAAGGAGACGAGAAGACCAGTTTGATCCTGTATGTACATCAAAAGAATCTAGCAGTCTCGTAACGGTAAAACTAACTGGCTTTAAAGTCGGGTGTCGCTCCTCTGTAATCTTCAAAGGACATGCATCAGCCTAGTGATTGGTAAGGTTGATCTTGCACCAATCAAATAACAAGCAGTGTGCCTTCAATCTTGCTATGACATATTCCAGGGGTGTAGAGAGCATTAGTGAGCGTGACCCCTGGATATCGAGGAGGGGGTCACTCGAAACCTTACAGCTACTAGAACAGTGTCTGCTCTTATACTTTCAGAGTGCGGCTAGTTCATCATGGACGGAGACTGTGAAGACCGATGATGGCACAGTCAATGTGAAGACCGTCATCAATAATTTCAGGCTATGGGTACAGTCAGAAAATCAGGCTGGAAATATCCCGGAACATGACCACGCCATGCTTTTTAGCAGGTAACTCTCTTACTCTTATCAGGAGTGCATGTTTTATGTCGTGAAACGCCATCACTCAATACTGTCTGCCGTTACCACACAACTGGTAGGGTTACATAAACATAAGATACTCACGCTAATTTTAGCGGTGACTTTGGAAATACGGAAGCCAGACCCTTAGGGACTCTTACTTAAAAATATCCATAAACTCTGTTTACTACTTATAGATCAGTTCGTAACATTATATGCAGATTTAGTATATCTTGTTAAGAATTCCTCGACATACTTCCCATCAGTTAACCCCTTTATAACGACAGCATTTGTCTTGACATATAGTGACAGTATAACAAGGTTTTTATACAAACCGAGTGTTATATCCAAAGCTTATTTTTAAGTCACCATCTTTGACTGCCTGAAATGTCCTGATTGTTGATACATGCACAGCACTTGGCGCCAAAGTAAGCAATTCGCAATAGCGAAGAACAACATGCGTATTTATTTCTGGGCATTATACTAAGCTGAATTGTGATATGACTTTGTAGCGACGAACAAAACCATTGATAAAGCGTTTCATAAAGATATTTGTGATTTTTCTGAATTCAATACAAACACGACCGGCTTGGGCCAAACATGAATCGGTATTCAAAAAGATTTTGATGAAGAAACGTGAAAATCATTTAGGCTTAAAGAAGAAAGTATGTAAATGTAGAATATTGACTTACGAAAGAAAAATAGAACACTTATTCATGCACTCTGAAATATGTCATAGCAAAATGATATCACACGACTAGCCATTTGAAACAGACAATCGTTAAGCTGATTCATGTACATGTATTTGGGATACTTTTCAACAATTCGATATTCAGTGTACACTAAACATTGTATTGACTCTGGATGAATTTGCGGCCATATAATAAAGAATCACAAGTTGTATGTGAAAGAGTCTATTGTTACGCTTCGCTGCTCGGTATTCACAGTGTTCCACGGGCCGCCAGGTAAGTCTAGCTGTACACGCCTCCACTTCGGTCGATATATATCACGCATGCATCAGTACCCCGACTCCGTGTCGGATCACACATAAACCATCGTCGACAGAGGGGTACTTACCCGTATCAGTTCACCAAGGATTGAGGGATACGGCATACAAAGCTAGGGATAAATCGTATAGGAATTAATCGAGTCGTTTGTTGAAAAAGGACGATGGGCTACTCGGTTATAACAATAGCAGGGGCGGTCCAGATTTGTTTCAGGGGGGGGGGGATCACCATTCCATATCCTGCGATGCATGTGGTCTGAACCAGATACCAGTCTCGACTTATTTCAAGAGTCCCTTCTTAAAAATAAGTGCTTTTTTTAAATTTTGTTCTTGCTTTTAGTAAAATGAAAAAATCTATACATTACAATAATCTTGGTAATTATTCATCCGTTTCAATTTTTCTTAACACTGTGATGTTTATTGTCCGTTTTGTAAACGTGCTTGAAAAAATCACTTTGAGTTGTTTGATAGTCAACGCTGTAACACATGTGCCCTGGGATTACTACGGACCATTGACCATACAGATACAAATGTCTTGACCATACAGATACAAAAGTATTTAGCATTGTTCGCTGACCCATTTGATTAATGATAGGGTGTGGATATCAATTAGTGTCAACTACTCAACACAAAGTTTAAACATGTCAGATTATTATTAATAATACATGCGTACAGCTCTGATATCGATCATACGATCTCTATCTGCTCTTAAAATAACAACGACATCACATATGTATACGACATCAAACTTAAAAGTTTTAAAGTATAATATACACACTTAGGAGTTACTCCCCTTGGACGGTTAGAATGTTTTTTCATAACGGTAATAAAAACATATTGCTGCAATTATTATCGTTCATGCCCCTTAAGTTCTTATGTAGCTTAGATTGATGTCTGGTCTCCCATGTGTCTTCACTGACCAACCTGAAACCAGAGACGTACAATACGTCTCTGCTGAAACTGACAAACAAACTAACGCTTTCACCCCTATGTAACTTCAGTAGACTCTGACATGCATTGATACGGATGAGTCCATATTATGGTCTACAGTGGTGAAAGGGTTAATGCTTCATAGCAAGTTTATAAATGGTATATTGTAATATAAAGCTTTGTAATATATAAAATGATATACTTTTACAGCTGTATATCAACATTGACTTTTTGTTTACTTTTTCAGGTACGACTTCACATCGAACGGAAACAGTGATAATATAGGTAATGATTGATTCTACGTAAGCAGGGGTTTGTGACGTATAGAATAAAATGTACTAGTAAATGGGTGCTTTTTCAGTTTTTATGTTAATGAATTAAAAACGAGGTTTAGTCAATTTTGTAAAATGACTGATGAATTGGGGTGTGAGACTTGTACGAAGTTATCAGATAAAGACTGATAACTGAGGGATTTGTGACGTGTTTATTTGTGATAGCTAAAAGCCATAAACATACACTTCCGTCATACACCGTGTTACCTTTAGATGTTTTCTTCCTATCGGGACATATTGGGGTCTTTTGATGATTATGAACTTTAATTAGAGACCATTTATGTCGTGACCTGGAATTAAATTATGACACAAAATTCCATGGGGTATCTTCTTGACATTTGATTCCTGACCGAGATTGTAGCCATATAAAAAAACTTATTTTGAATTGTCTCCGCAGAAAAAATGCTTCACAATTGCCTATTTTATCGTTAATGTAATTGCTTAAAAGCATAATTCTTCCCATTAATGCTGATATGAAAACAAAATTACTTGCAAATATATTCTCCGTGGCATTGTTTCATAATTAATATCTAAAATTTAGAATGTTTCAATCCTTAAGTAAATGAGGGTTTTGTGTTCCAGGATACGCGTACCAGGGGGCAATGTGCACTCCCACCAGCCAATCCATAGTAGAAGACCAATTCAACTTCATCGTGGAGACTACGGCTGCGCATGAACTGGGACATAGGCAAGTGAAACTGTATTGTGATTGGCTGAAATAATGAAATGAAAAAAAAAACACGAAAAAAACAACAGAAACAAACGAAACAAAACAAGTACTTGTATCTACCACCATGCAATTATCGGCCTCGTTTCAATACAAAATAATTTTATAAAGCAATGAAAATATAAAGAATATAATTTAATTTCATAAATCTGAAAGTGTTAACTTTTAAGTGATGGTAGCACGTGAGAGATGACGTTTTCCAATGTTGACGGTAGTTTTGTAAGACTGTGAATCATGCTGGTAGGGTTCACATAAATATTAATTTAACTTTAAAGTATCCCGTGGTAGGAAAGTATTCAAATTTGTAACTTTATAAAGGATTCTATCCCTTTTCGCTGAATATTACGTGCTTCGAAATACTTTTACCGTGGAATTTACATTCTCTCAGCCTACTGATGTGTCCCCAAGGGACGGAATGTTCATAAGGTGCAGTTAATAACTCTCTTAGGAGGCACGGAAGTCTAGTGGTAGGACGCCGGGCTCGTGACCTAGTTGTTTCGGGTTCGAGTCACGTCACGGCACTGTGTTTTATCTTTGAGCAAGACACTTTACTCCGCTTGTTCCAGTCTTCTCATCTTTAAATGAGTACGTGGTTAGGCAGTGCTAGAATTATTGAATGCTAGCTGTGAGCGCCGAAATGGCAGCTCCGGCTGTATGCTCCTCAGTGAATTGAGAAAGATATTGGCTGGCTGCAAAAGCCCTATAACCACGGATACTAATTTGTGAATCTCTTTAAGACGACCTTCGAACTAGGTTGTGATAAAGCGGTATATACGAACCTAGAATCATTATTATCATTATTTAATGTTTTGGTTTGCTGCACATAAAACACGTGAAAAGTAGGTGCTTCATTTCTCCCTATTTCTAGTGATTATTGTACTGGTAGGTTGGGATAGCTATAAATTGATTTGTTGTGTGAACTGTTAGCAAAGATTTTACATTAAAGTGTGATACGTTTTAATTTCCAGTTTCGGAGCCAAGCATGACGGAATCGATAATGAATGCCTCGCTGACAATACCAACATCATGTCTGCGTCCAGTTCCGCACAGACTGGAAATAAAGCCAGGAATCCCTGGATATTCTCGAGCTGTTCTGCAATCGAGATTAATAGCCTTTTAGATAACTTAAACAGGTATAAGGTAGCATTGTACGTTTCACTCTTATTGACAAAGTCTTCACATTGATAACGACAAGAGAGAAAAAAACGAGAATATATTCCATTGAGCGGTGTTATCAGTATCTCATTTCGACAAAAACGCAAATCATTTTCATTAGAAAATGTGCATAGTTAAAATCTAAATTTGCGAAAAAGAATTGCAATCAAATGTAAAGCATAATTTATTATATTTTGACCAATTAAGTAAACAGCTTATGCCGAAAATTTTGTTGATATTCTTTAGGTGTGAGAAATAACACTATTGGCCTTTTATTACCCCACCTATTTTGTACTTTTTATTCACACAGATTATCCACTTTTTTGGTTTTAATAATGCGTTAAGTCTGATAACCACAATCCGTTCCTTCTCTTGCTTCATTGGGTAAATACCCAAGGAATTGATGAATATTTCATGTTCATGTAATTACATTCTCAGTGTGACGCCTTAGTTATGACGTCACATAACGGCAATCAAATTTCATAAAAAAAAAATCCTGTTCGGAAACTGGAATCATTAATGTCGAACAAAGTTGTTTTCCGTTCATAACATGAATATTATAAAATAACGTTTTTGTGTCTCTACAACTTGAAAATTAACCAACTCGAGTGAGATAATCCAGACAATGAATTGAGAAATGTGTCAATATTTGTGTGTAGCAGCCCCTATCGGAAACCGTCGACAGTTTCCGTATAAAATACGGAAAGTGCCGGCGGTTTCCGATTGATCTGAATCTACGTTTCAGAAACGTCAACAACTGTCTCCTAACTACCAACTCACAAACAAATCCAAACGAGCTAGATCCGTATTTGGCGACAGAGATTGGCCAAATGTTTGACGTCAACCAACAATGTGTGGAAGCTATAGGTCAAGGGTCATACATGTGTTTGGTAGGTAACAACTGAACCGCTATATAGAGCAGGATGTGTTGTAAAGCCTAATAAATTGGGCTTTTTATCATTGTATTGCATATTGTAAAACATATTGTAAAGCATTTTACATTAAAAATAGACAACCTGTCTACAATGGTCATCTGCCCATAACAATTACCTGTTTATATCTACAGTATCATCCTTATATAGAGAGTACACCCAAATGATTTGGTCTGTTTATCATTGTATTGTATATTATATAACATATTGTATAAAATCCGACCGTCTTTGGAACAATTTTTTTTGTTTCCTTTCGATGGTCAATAGAAATATGTTTCACTATGTACGCATCTCTACAATGCTCTTTAATAACTTTGATCTTTTCATGGGCTACGGACAATTGGTCATAGCAAACTAAATCGATTATTTTGCAGAACAGAAAATAGTGTAATTAAATTAGTCGTTACAATTTCTTGGCTTGGTAAGGGTCCGCTATCATATACAATATTATAGTAAAAGTGTTTATACAAATGCCTTCATCCGGCTACAATTAAATATTAGCACGTTAGGTTATGCATTGAGTTCCTTCAACCGACTTCCATCTGAGAAGTATTTCTTAAAGATACAGTATGCTATATTTATCGACATTTTTCTATGTTCCGGTCAATTTTCAACGTTATTCACGTGGTATATTTGTCACACGTATATCTGATGGACTGTTGTTATTTTATTAACCGACTTTGTTTCCATAAGCTGTTGTCACCTCTTCATCATCTATTCCGTTTAGATGTTATCAAATCTTCTTCGGTGAATTATATAGGGCGCTGAATATACTGACATTCAGTAATATCTTCCTCAGCAACTCTACACAGACTTCGAGACAATCTGTACCGGGTTATGGTGTAAGTCGGTGACATCCACACAATGTACCTTAGTTCTACCTGCTGATGGTACCACCTGTAATACTTCAAAGGTGAGAAATTGTATTATGTGTAATAATTCTAAGGTGAGAAATTGTATTATGTGTAATAGTTCAAAGGTGAGAAAATGTATTATGTGTAATAGTTCTAAGGTGAGAAAATGTATTATGTGTAATAGTTCAAAGGTGAGAAATTGTATTATGTGTAATAGTTCTAAGGTGAGAAATTGTATTATGTGTAATAGTTTCTTAATTTCGTATAACGGTGCCAAGGTATGATATCTTATTATGTTTTATAAGTTCCTTATTTCGTATGATGGTTTCAAGGTGTGATATCTTATTATGTGTTATAGTTCCATTTTTTTATATGATAGTACCAAAGTGAGAAATCGTATTACATGTATGTGTAATAGTTTCTTTATTTCGAAGAACAGTTATAAGTTATTTGATCTTATAATGTGTAATACATTAAAGTCCTCATTCCTTATAATAGTTCCTAGGTAAGAGATCATATAGTGCAATATTTCAAAGATGAGATAAATTAGCAAGTCAGTAATTGTAAAATATATATTATTTCTTTTAATTGCATATTTTTAAGTGAAAATTAAAATTAAAATTAAATAATGAAAATGTAATCATAGTTTTATTAACCAAATGATAACTGTCTTACTATAATAATGCATGGATACTAAAATGATATTGATATAAAAAAATACTTTGGTGATAACATCTATAATTGTATGGATGTGTATACTTGTATACTGCTAACGATTGGTATGAACATAACAACTTAAAACACAAAATATATTTATTGAATAAAAATGAGTACTTACGTCTGTTTTCGGTATAAGGACGTGATAATTCTTGGATTTAACGATGACGCAGAAGACGCTTACCCTTCTGGAACTCATGGTCTTTATTCTCTTTATGCTTTTAAAATGCTCCCCATGCAAATTTTAATACCGTGCCGTAGTTTTCTCGATTTCGATTGATGGTTTCGGAAACACTTCGTTATTTTCTTGTTGTTTTACTCGCGTAGTATATATAAATCTGGAATTTTAAATTTCCTAAATTTATCAACTTATTAAATGATTTTATGATATACATGTATATGATTGACTTTTCATTACAGTGGTGTCAACAGGGATCCTGTGTGACTTCAAGTAATGCACCTGCACTACCGAGTATGTATACTTACAAACAAGATTTAAACATTTAACTCTACACATCCAAGTACATAATTTATAAAAATAAATTTAAAACTTGAGGTTAAAAACATTTGTGCTGATAATGGAATCACTTCCATTTTAGCCTACAAACTGTTCTGGAAAATGATATGCTTAAATTTTGACGTCATCAATGTGCGCTTTAGCCTACGGCTACATCGAGACAAATTATATTGATGACGTCATAATAGACGACATCTAAAGTAATTATGTATGGAAATGAATATGCTAATATATATAAAGTATATAGCAATTTCTGGTGTTTTATTTGTTTGGGTTTTAATGTCCCAGCAATAGCTAAGGTCATTTAAACACAGGACTTTAGGGCGACACCGCCAAATAAAGACACAGTAGGGAAATCAGAACAGAAAAGATATAGTTCCCAAGTTTTGCGAAAGGGACAGTTGATCAATTTTAATTTCTTTCGTGTCATCTTATTAAGTTTGACACACAAAAATGTTATTTTAGATGATTAACAATAGTCTCTTCCAATAAGAAATGGTGAGATACAGAAGGCCGAATCCGCAGAGGTAAATGTTTATGGTAAACACTCAGCTGACATGGACAATATGTTATATATATGTACATGCATTATTGATCACGATCAGTTTTCATCAAGCAAGTTGATATTATCAGTCGAAAACGTTCACGTTACTTAATTCTTTTGGTAACTATGTATAATCAGTTTTTAAAATGGAAACAAAATTGGATACAGCAGTAATTGAAATACAAGTTGTAATTTCTGTAATAATGGTGGGTTTATTCATCATGACAAATGAGATCTATTTAATTTTACGTTTCGTAGGTACCTGTTTATATGGCGACTCCAAGGGGTTGGTTTCCACTGGATACACGTGTGCGGGTATAGGAACAACAACGCCCTGGTCCTGTTACACACACAACTCCAGCTGTTGTGAGACCTGTCAATCAATCGCGACAGGACGGAACGGTAATTTACAGAACTCACTTTAATAAACTGTGTGTATAACTGCACATATTAAATTATAAGTAGTGTATGATTAAATATATCTTACATTTAACGTATATTTACGAAAATATGATTAATACATAACAAAAATTTAAAAAACAAATTTAATCGAAATCTAATATGTACCCTATATGATATAGATAATAGCAATACAATACATATTTAACAGCTGATTCATATATAAATTATATGTGATTGATAATAAATACATGACTAAGAAATGATAATCCGTATGACATTATTCACACATAAATAGCATGTTATATATATATGATATAACATTATACTAATATATACTATATATGTTACTTGTACTTTATATATTATTAATACAAGTAATAAAAAAAGAAATGTTATTTCTATGGCTGAATATGTCACTGGTAGGTAACCAATATACATAATGAAATATAAGTGATATATCATCAAAAGTTGCTTTGTTTACAATTAAGCTATCAGTCAATAAAGGATGAATCAACTAGACCATTTGCTTTGTATATACTTAGGCTGTGAGTACGGGGACAAAACAGACTGTACTGCTATAACATCCGGGGCAGGCTGCTATTACAACCAGGACTTGTGTTGTGGCACGTGCGAAAATTATAAAACCGGAATAACAGGTATAACTTACTGCTGTACTGATGTTGATATCAACATGTTTCCTTAAAATATTGCAATCAGCGTAGAGAAATGACCTGAATATCTTGGCAGAATCATTTCCTTTTTGTCCGTTTTTTATGTTTTATACATTTTGTGTACCGTCTTAAATAAAAAAGTAAAAAAACATAAAAGTTGTAGTTTTAACACTAACAATATTACACCTGAATGTTGTAGCTACAATACCACGAATACTCCAAAAGTAATTCTATTGATATAATAACTATGATATAATGAACGTGATACTTTTGTTTGTTTATTTAAATAATGACTATGCTAATTAGTCCGCTTGTCGAGGTTGTTCCCATGGTGATTTGTTTGTAAAGGTTGCTACTATGGTATCTGTTTGTTTATGATGTTGTTATGGCGATATGTTTTGATTAGGTTGTGAGTATAGTGGTTTGTTTATTTGGGTTGTTACTTTGGTGTTCAGTTTGTTGAAGTTGTCACTATGGTGATTGTTTTGATTAATTTGTGAGTATGGTGATCTGTTTGTTTATGTTGTTACTATGGTGATCTGTTTGTTTATGTTGTTACTATGGTGGTCTGTTTGTTTATGTTGTTTCTATGATGGTCTGTTTGTTTATGTTGTTGCTATGGTGATCTTTTTGTTTACGTTGTTACTATGTCGGTCTGTATGTTTATGTTGTTACTATGATGGTCTGTTTGATTATGTTGTTACTATGATGGTCTGTTTGTTTATGTTGTTACTTTGGTGATCTGTTTGTTTATGTTGTTACTTTGGTGATCTGTTTGTTTATTTTGTTACTATGATGGTCTGTTTGTTTATGTTGTTGCTATGGTGATCTTTTTGTTTACGTTGTTACTATGTCGGTCTGTATGTTTATGTTGTTACTATGATGGTCTGTTTGATTATGTTGTTACTATGATGGTCTGTTTGTTTATGTTGTTACTTTGGTGATCTGTTTGTTTATGTTGTTACTATGGTGATCTGTATGTTTATGTTGTTAATATGATGGTATGTTTGTTTATGTTGTTACTTTGGTGATCTGTTTGTTTATTTTGTTACTATGATGGTCTGTTTGTTTATGTTGTTACTTTGGTGACCTGTTTGTTTATGTTGTTACTATGATGGTCTGTTTGTGTATGTTGTTACTTTGGTGATCTGTTTGTTTATGTTGTTACTATGATGGTCTGTTTGTTTATGCTGTTAATATGATGGTCTGTTTGTTTATGTTGTTACT
>NW_018408646.1:57645-59620 GCF_002113885.1 Mizuhopecten yessoensis
TGTTTATGTTGTTACTATGATGGTCTGTTTGTTTATGTTGTTACTATGATGGTTTGTTTGTTTATGTTGTTACTATGATGGTCTGTTTGTTTATGTTGTTACTATGATGGTTTGTTTGTTTATGTTGTTACTATGATGGTCTGTTTGTTTATGTTGTTACTATGGTGATCAGTTTGTTTATGTTGTTACTATGGTGATCAGTTTGTTTATGTGGTTACTATGGTGGTCTGTATGTTTATGTTGTTACTATGATGGTCTGTTTGTTTATGTTGTTATTATGGTGATCTGTTTGTTTATGTTGTTACAATGATGGTCTGTTTGATAACGTTGTTACTATGGTGATCTGTTTGTTTATGTTGTTACTATTGTGATATGCTTGTTTAGGTTGTTACTATGGTGGTCTGTTTGTTTATGTTGTTACTATGGTGGTCTGTATGTTTATGTTGTTACTATGATGGTCTGTTTGCTTATGTTGTTATTATGGTGATCTGTTTGTTTATGTTGTTACAATGATGGTCTGTTTTATAACGTTGTTACTATGGTGATCTGTTTGTTTATGTTGTTGCTATTGTGATATGCTTGTTTAGGTTGTTACTATGGTGATCAGTTTGTTTATGTTGTTACTATGGTGATCAGTTTGTTTATGTTGTTACTATGGTAGTCTGTTTGTTTATGTTGTTACTATGGTGGTCTGTATGTTTATGTTGTTACTATGGTGGTCTGTTTGTTTATGTTGTTACTATGGTGATCTGTTTGTTTATGTTGTTACTATTGTGATATGCTTGTTTAGTTTGTTACTATGGTGGTCTGTTTGTTTATGTTGTTACTATGGTGATCGGCTTGTTTAGGTTGTTACTATGGGGGTCTGCTTGTTGATGTTGTGACTATGGTGATCTGCTTGTTTATATTGTTACTATTGTGATATGCTTGTTTATGTTGTTACTATTGTGATATGCTTGTTAAGGTTGTTACTATGGTGGTCTGTTTGTTTATGTTGTTACTATGGTGATCGGCTTGTTTAGGTTGTTACTATGGGGGGCTGCTTGTTGATGTTGTGACTATGGTGATCTGCTTGTTTATATTGTTACTATTGTGATATGCTTGTTTATGCTGTTACTATTGTGATATGCTTGTTAAGGTTGTTCATATGGTGGTCTGTTTGTTTATGTTGTTACTATGGTGATCTGTTTGTTTGGGTTGTTACTATAGTGATCTGTTCGTAAATGTTGTTACAATGGTGGTCTGTTTGTTAAGGTTGTAACTATGGTGATATGCTTGTTTATAATGTTATTATGGTGGTCTGTTTGTTTATGTTGTTACTATGGTGATATCCTTGTTTGGGTTGTTACTATGGTGATCTGTTTGTTTATGTTGTTACTATGGTGCTTTGTTTGTTTATAATGTTACTATGGTGGTCTGTTTGTTTATGTTGTTACTATGGTGGTCTGTTTGTTTATGTTGTTACTTTGGTGATCTGTTTGTTTAGGTTGTTACTATGATGGTCTGTTTGTTTATGTTGTTACTTTGGTGATCTGTTTGTTTATGTTGTTACTATGGTGGTTTGTATGTTTATGTTGTTACTTTGGTGATCTGTTTGTTTATGTTGTTACTTTTGTGATCTGTTTGTTTAGGTTGTTACTATGATGGTCTGTTTGTTTATGTTGTTACTTTTGTGATCTGTTTGTTTAGGTTGTGATTATGGTGATCGAGGAGACTGTACCGGATTAACTGCCAGTCAATGCTATGCAGGAAATAACACAAACATCTGCTGTCAAACATGTTTGGCCTACTATACCGGCATACCAGGTATGTTTTTGATATTAAAGTTTTACTTTTTTCACAAACAATGTACTATTAAACCTGTCGCAATGTTTCAAGACCGACCGGTCCCTTTGTCAAGCCTTGACTGTGTGAGCGATTTGTATTATTTACCAACGATGTGACGAAATTGTATATGTTTCTTGTCACCCCCCCC
>NW_018408646.1:59803-66420 GCF_002113885.1 Mizuhopecten yessoensis
CCCATTACAACAGTGTTAGAGGGCAAGTGTAATTATATAGGCTATAATTACAACTGCTCGACTATAATTACAACTGCCTGTTTCAGGTGTAGGAATATGTAAACAAACAAAATGGCCGCCTGAAATGTATTTTGAGGCAGGGCAAATGGTTTTTGTAGGAATATGTCTTAAAAAAGAAAAATATGTAAATATAAAAAATACCTGGTTGTCTGGATGTAATTATTGTTGATATAATTACAAGTGACCTCTGGCAAATCTACCAGAGGCAAATCTACCAGAGTGCCAGAGGCCACTTGTAATTATATCAACAATAATTACATCCAGACAACCAGTTATTGTTTAAATGACTGCTGACAATTTGTGCATGTGTCAGTCTTATCATTGGGGTGCACCAGTTACTGTCTGAGGATTGTCAGTGGTCTCATCGGGGTGCTGAAATGATGTTTCCTCGTCAGCCGTGCAAACGCCTCAGATGTCCCCTTCACGTAGGGTATGGTGATCCAGCCTTTGCTTTTGGTTTGACTCTCATTCCTTTTCTTCTATCTCTGGTTTCTAGTTTCTGTCTTTCTGTTTCCACCTTTTTCATTGACCAGTCGGGGAAGCCACAACGGGTGGATGTGTCTTTTATGTTTTATGTGCTGTTCTTCACTGTGTCTATCGTCCTGCTCTGTGATGATGTTGTTGCATCTGTCGAGGAATGTCCGTATGACTCCAAGCTTTTGGTGTAGTGGATAGTGGGAATTGAAACCCACATATTGATCAGTGTGTGTCGGTTTTCGGTACACTCATAGTTTGATGGTGCCGTTTTCTTTGCGGACGATGAGCGTGTCTAAGAATGATATGGTTCCGTCCTTTCCCTCCTCATGGGTAAAATTAATGTAATTTGTTTTGTCCACTTGGTTCTGATAGATGATCTGTTAGGCCCTGCACTGCTCCCTTTTTAGCTCACTTGGCCCGAAGGGCCAAGAGAGCTTATGGCATAGTTTAAACAACTTCTCCTCAGTAACCAAAAGGCCTAGGGTGATGATATTTGGCCAGAAGCATGCTTGGATGAAGGGCAACAAAGTTTGTTCAAATAAATGACCTTCATCAATTTTCAAGGGCACAGGGGTCAAATATGTTAAAATCTTTAAACAACTTTTGTTGAATAACCAAGAGGTCTAGGAAGATGACATTTGGCCAGTAACATGCTGGGATGAAGTTTGTTCAAATAAATGACTTTGACCCACTTTAAAGGTCACAGAGGGCAAATATGTTTTAAACATTTAAACAACTTCTTCTGAATAACCAATAGGCCTAGGTTGATGATATTTGGCTAGTAGCATTCTGGGAGGAAGGGCTATAAATGTTGTTCAATTGAATGACCCTCATCTTTTTTCAAGGTCACAGGGGTAAAATATGTTCTAAACTTTTAAACAACTTCTTCTGAATAACCAAGAGGCCTAGGATAATGCCAGTTACATGCTGGGATGAAGGACTACCAAGTTCAAATGAATGACCTTGACATATATATTTTAAGGTCACAGGGGTCAAATATGTTAAAAACTGTTGAATGACTTCTTAATAAGCAAAAGGTCAAGGGTGATGATATTTGGCCATTACCATGCTGGGATGAAGGACTACCAAGTGAATGACCTTCGCCCATATTCAAGGTCACAGTGGTCAATATATGTTTAAATCTTTAAATGATTTGTTCTGTATAACCATAAAGTTCAGGGTAATGATATTTTTCCAGAAGCATGCTGGGTTGGAAGACTATTAACTCTGTTCAACCTAATATTATAAAGTCCTTGTTCGACATTCAAGGTCACAGGTGTCATATGTTTAAATCTTTTAATAGGTTCTTATGAATGAAACACTGATATTTTGCCTGTAGCTGTATTTTAGTCCACTTCTAAGATTACAAGTGTGAGATTAATACAAGGTGAGCGATGCAGGCCCATTGTTAAATATATCTAGGATGTCATCCACATATCGTTTTTAAGGTTTGAGGCCGCATTCCATCGGTGCCGATCTAATGGCGGTCTGCTCTAGGTCTTCCATGAACAGATTCGCGACTATGGGTGACACAGGACTTCCCATAGCAGTACCGTATTTTTGTTGGTACACCTGAACTCTGAACACGAGGTATGTCGTGTCCATGACAAGTGCTAGTAGTTCGATGATGTTGTCTACTGATAGGTTTGTTCTTTTCTGGAGTGTCTTGTCTGCTTTTAATCTCCCTCTGATGATAGTGATGGCCTCTTGTACTGGTGTGTTGTTAAACAGTGAAACCACGTCGTGGGAGTTGAACATGTCCTGTTCTTCAATAATTACATTTTCCAAGTCAGATGCTAAATGCTTGGAATTCTTGACATGGTGTTGTGTTGTATCTTCCAATGGCGACAGTAAATCTGCTAGGGATCGTGACAGATTGTAACCAATCCACCCAGTGTAGTCCACTATAGGACGCAAGGGGTAGCCTGGTTTATGGACTTTGTGCGTGCAATATCATCTAGGGATGTTTTCTGATGTCGGGTATATGAACTTGTATTGCTGATCTGTGATGCATGAATCATCTCTCATTTTGACCAGAAGTTCTATCATCTTTTTATATTGGGGTAGGGTCTTTCTGGAGAACTTCATATGTTTTGGTGTCACTAAGTAAGGCCTTAACTTTCTCTTCGTAATCTTGTTTGTCTAAAACTACAATAGCCCTGCCCATGTCTGCTGGTAATATGACAATCGAACTTTCCTTGTGTAAAAAGTAAAACTTTAATATCACATATTTCCAAATTGATTAATCTTATTGACAGGAATGTTTATGTCTACATAATACACCAAATATAAAAAAAAAATGTCTGATATAGGGCTTCAGGTCATGTCTGTATGCAGGCGCGTAGCTGTGCAGAAAGTCGCACCAAAGGTGCGAATGCGAGCGCCGAAGGCACGAAGCCATTCTAGGGGGGTACGGTACGGGGTTTTTCTCCGACAAAAATGTGTCGATTGTCGGAATTCCTCAAAAATATCTGTTGCGTCATATCTCTTTCCCTGATGAATCTAAATTAACTAGATATCTTAAATGTCTGAGCTAATATGAACAGATTTATTTCTTCAGATGTTTTGCTGTTGTCCCCCAAACCCTTTTTATATCATCAACATTTCTCAGAACATAAGATGACGGTAGCTCCTATATCGATGTTTAGATATATACATGTATATCCAGTAGCTCGACTGAAGATAGGCCTAGGACTACTCTTAAAAATATACTTTATCAGTTCATGACAGGGACAAATGAAGGCCTATATAATGCCACAGATAAGCATTAGATACGTGTCTTTTTTCTGACTTTTGAGGCTTTGCCTTTTTCATATTACATTTGCAGGCGAAGTGAATGTAAAACTCAGATGGATCCTGTACGCGCATATATCCGCCGTAAAACCTATACCAATAATGCTAGTAACAAATCAATCTACAATTGTTATTCGGATAACCTCTAATTGGTGAAAAAAAATAACACAAAAATACATCCATTCCCGAAACACAACCCGCATCCGTTGACTTAGTTGTATTTCATTACAATCGCTTGTTACGTAACGTATGTTTATTAACGAGATGCTAACCAAATCAAACCTTGTGTGGAATTTGAACTCGTGAGCTTTTTCCCATCTTTTTAAAAGGATATCGTCGATATCCACCTTTAATTTAGTAAGACGAATATCAGTCTAGCTTGTATTCCCGATATCAGGAGTAACAACAGTCAGACTGATCAAAACTGTGTTCGGTCGGTCCGGCATTACTTATACTAATAGCCGTTTAGACTCGTCGATGCTTAAGTTATTGTCGCAAGAGGATGTTGTTTCCTGTGTACCTACAGCTGCTTAGAAGAAGTCATGTATTTTCCGTTGGCTTTACAGCCATGTTTCCGATGCTGACAACTTTAAAAATACTAATAGTAAAATCGGCACCAGGTACCCCACATTTTTTCAATTGAACCACACATCATTTAATCACTTTTCCGGACTACCAAAAAAATAAAAAATAAATAAATATAATAGTACATTTGAATTTTTGATGTGCATGTAACTGCTTATTTGCTTACGTGGCAGCTACGCGCCTGGTATGATACCAAACACGTCTGATCTATACAGCTCTACTGGGTGGATGTACGTTCTTAAACAACTTTAAAGCGCATTACGTATTGACGCCGCCTTAAAGGTTTTGAGAGATCGTTGTGAGGTACCATGTCATATTTCCCCCAAAACGATTGCGACTTTAGTTTAGGTGCCGATGTTCGTTTTCAACGAAGACTAGTTTGTATGAAGAAAATATTTCAAACAAACAAACAAACGATATGAATACATTGTCATTGAGTATAATTAACATACAATGATAATAATTGTTTGTGTTTACGATGAAACAGGTGTTATCAAATGTATTAATTAAGCAGGCCAGACATTATTTAATACGTTAATGTTGAGACACAAATTATTGTTTACATAGTTATATTTGTAGTTACGGGGATTTCTAGGGGTTCCTTGCCGACGTGGAGATTCTCATATACAACCAAGCCAGGATTTTAGGTTCAACGTTTTATTCATCCAGGAGTTTCATCCCTGTAAATCATTAAAATATACACATAAGACATACATTTCGTATCGAACGCACCTGACTAAAATAACGCAATACACAATACACACGTACATTGATTGTAACATTCCACACCACACGTTTACCAAACGACCAGACTATAGCTGAACAATACATAACTGACGAGATAATTTACACAATGGCGTACGCAATAATATATAAATGTGGTTTACACTATAATGGTACGTTCTCCATTTATAAATATATAAACTAGAATTCTAGTGAGAATAAATACATACGCTCTACTAAATGACAAAAATATTGACCACGCCCGTCGGCGAAAATATAAAGGTAAATTAGAAATAGTCAGAAAATAATAATTTCAAGAATAAATAATACTTTACTTCTAATTCTATACCTGTTCCGAATATATAAAAAGTATTATTCTAGCCTATAAAATAAACAGAACATTGACCTACCTAGTATGTGGTACCTGGGATAGACTCCGTTCATGATGCTCATAATGCAGATTGAGATGATCGATGTGTTCAATATGGAAGGTATCGATGAAATGGGCAGATAGAAAGTTCAGAGGTAGCGAAGAAAACTTTAGGGCGGGAAAAATGCACGCAATGCGACAGATGTCATGGGTCATTGGTCAAGTTGTCAAACTAGTTTACAAAAGACATACACAACATACACAATACGTCACATAGACCACACACGTATACACATCTAAAAACGAAAGTAGCGATGACGTGGTACGGCGACTTCGGCAGTGATAACGCGGCTCGGATAACGGAATGAAAGAACAAAATACGGATTAGAATATAAATAATGAAATCGTAAATTATATTGTTACTAAAAAACTCATATTCAGTATGTTCCCACTGAGTATGTACTTATTCAAATAATTATGAATATCAAAATAACAAGGGTGCTACATATTGTATGGGTAAGATTTTAAGTCAATTTCCTGTTTCTAGTTAAAATTCCTTTGCTAAGATGTGGTTTCCACCTTCATGCTTCAATCCTTGAGAATTATTTTCTTTTGCTCTGTTTTATGATTACTGAAGTATATGATATATAAGTTGTTTATTGTTATATATGATGATGTAGAGAAGCTGTGAACACGTATTTGTTGTTTTGTAGGTTGTTTGTATGGAGACAAAGCAACAGGTTGTCAGGTTACACGTTGTTCAACTTACAGTCAAACAAATCTAAATTCTTGCTGCTACACTTGCTATGCGGGTACATTACCAACAACCCGGGGACCAGTTACTCAACCACTCACCACCCAGGCGCCAGTATCAACCACTAAGGCAACAGTCAGCACCGTCCCTCCGGAAACAACAGGTATGCTTGTCATGGAAACCTAATTTCAGAAAAAGCTACCATCATACAAAATATCATGTCTGGTCGCCAGAGTTTCCGATACTATGCATGTTAAATTCGCGACGGCGCCGTCATACCTGTCGACAACATGTGAAGTCATCAGAGTACAATGTACCAAACGTTGGGTACCGTTGCCATGGTACCCATCACTATGTATGATCACGATAGGAACCCTCACTACACATGGTCGTCATAGTACTGATTAATAGTATATGGTTACCAGGGTCCCCATCACTATGTATGATCACGATAGGAACCCTCACTAGACATGGTCGTCATAGTACTGATTAATAGTATATGGTTACCAGGGTACCCATCACTATGTGTGATCACGATAGGAATCCTCGCTACACATGGTCGTCATAGTACTGATTAATAGTATATGGTTACCAGGATCCCCATCGCTATGTATGATCACGATCGGAACCCTCACTACACATGGTCGTCATAGTACTGATTAATAGTATATGGTTACCAGGGTCCCCATCACTATGTATGGTAGAGTCGCAATAGTACCCGTCAATATACAAGGTCGTCATAGTACTGATTAATAGTATATGGTTACCAGGGTACCCATCACTATGTATGATCACGATAGGAACCCTCACTACACATGGTCGTCATAGTACTGATTAATAGTATATGGTTACCAG
>NW_018408646.1:73925-90760 GCF_002113885.1 Mizuhopecten yessoensis
AACCCTCGCTACACATGGTCGTCATAGTACTGATTAATAGTATATGGTTACCACAGTACCAATCACTATGTATGATCACGATAGAAACCCTCACTACACATGGTCGTCATAGTACTGATTAATAGTATATGGTTACCACAGTACCAATCACTATGTATGATCACGATAGAAACCCTCGCTACACATGGTCGTCATAGTACTGATTAATAGTATATGGTTACCAGGGTACCCATCACTATGTATGATCACGATAGAAACCCTCGCTACACATGGTCGCCTTTGTACCTATCACAATGTATGATCGTCCTAGTACCCAACAACACATTTAGTTGTCAAATACCAAACATTGGGAAAGGACGTTATTTGCAATGAGTTTAGCCCCGGGTTAATAAAACAGTGTCGCGTCGCTACTTTTTCCGGTTAAGAGCGCATTTATTGTACGTTTTAAGCTTCATCTCTGTACAGTTGCGACACGGTAATCGTAGGGTAAGCTTACCTATCCTTTGGGAGGGGATTCCGTGTCTTGACGAAGTTGGGTGAGAGCCGACACAGGGAGCAGTGGAGATATAGGTCTGTCTTGCTCAGTGTCAGATGTCGCTCTGGAGTTCAACTGGAAGCTCCAGACGGACGACTATTGCTTGACCCGATCCGGAATGTCACATATATTGATCACAACAGTACTAAGGAAATGTAATTTTCAGGCCAACAAAGTACTGGTAGTACCATAAATGACACGACGATTCCAGTTACTACAGCAAGACCTCCAGCTAATAACCTTCCTGGTGAGCTCTTCACAACATTGTTGTCAACATTTTTGTGTGTACATTTGCTAATTGGGTACATTGGTGCGATCTTTTCTGTATAGCCACATATATCACTAACAATTATGTACTGCACATACTATTGTAATTCTTTTAATGAATCTATTTTTTATTTTTCTGATATTATATATGTTTCACCTTTGCGACGATCCGTCAAGAGCAATTAGGGATCTGCTTGTATGTGCATGTCCTCAAAAATGCCACAGCTCTGCTGAAGAGCCCCAAATTGCCTGAGGAGCCCCAAGATGGGCAAAATGTAGTCTTCGTGTTTTGTTTTATATATATTTTTACCGTCACATGGACATTTAAAACACTTTACCGCTTTATACATATACATGTATTGCACTTTATGCATAACAAAATCACGTTACATGTACATACTAAAATGTCTTTTATCCCATATTCATTATAGTTTTCTGCTTACTTTGACTTTTTCTGTTGAGTCGTAGAAGGACAAAACAGCAGTGCGATTCATTTTCGGCATTCTGTATACAGTATGAATTTAGTAGGTGCAATCCCATGTGGGTTACGTTGTTCTTGCATAAACATTATTTTAAAATACGTCATATATGCACTAAGAAACTTCCTTTTATGCAGAACTAAACTACTTAGATTTAGTTTAACCATAAAGGAATCAAACAAGTTACCTAAACGTGTAAGCCTATGTGAGTATTTCAGTACTTACATGTATAAAGATGAGATTATCTCAGTCGCTTACCTTTAATTTCTAAATAAATACAGGGATCAATGATTCATCCTTTTATCATTCCAGTCGTTTACATTTGCCGAAGCTTATATGGGTAAAGAACCCTGTCTAGAAGCTAACATGACTTTTGTGTAAAGTTTTTATTGTTGTTTTAGCATTGTTTTTTTCAGTAGAATACAGGAACAAACATTCATTGTTGTTTGAGCATTGTTCCTTTAAGTATCGTACAGGTGTAAGGAATTAAGCATTGTTTTTTTAGTAGTTAATATATGTAAATATTAATTGTTGTTCTAATATAATACAAGTGTAACTACTTATTGTTGTTACAGCATGACTCTCATGTGTAATAGTTTATCTTTATTTCAGCGTTGTCTTTTCAGTAGTTTATAAGGGTAAATAGTAAGTGTTGATCCAGCACGGATAATTTCAGTAAAACATAGATATAAATCAAACGGAAACCGTCGGCACCTTCCGTAAACGAGAAAAGTATTTTCTCGTTTACGGAAAGTGCCGACGGTTCCCGATTGAGATATAAATATGTATCTTTGTTAAAGCATATATATTGATTACGGGTGTTACATGATTTGTCTTTGTTTCAGGATGGACCTTTCCGGTAGTGTTTATGTGTACAGATTTATTATTGTACCAGCATAGGTTACATGTGTAAATATCCATTGTCATTTCAGCATGGATTATCCCAGTGGCTGCTACTGCCTGTGGTATTATACTCTTGCTGGTTCTGGTCGGCGCCATTTGCTATTGTCAACGTGCCAGAAAGCCAAACAAGGCGAAAGCCCCACAGCGCGGATCATCTGTGAGTTTCTCTGTTTTTTCTCTCTCGAAGATTCGAACCTATCGTTCTGTTTTGGTCTAGAACAAACATAAAACAATACAGTAAGTTATCAGGGAAATCGTGATTACCATTTCGATCCTTATTAGGATCATCGCGACGGTTACTTCATTTAGATAAACTTTACCGAGGCAAAATACAAAGTGAACGTGAATTATGTAAAGGCTTTATCGATTGATAACGCCCTTTGAACAGCTAAGGTCATTTAAGGACAATCCCTCGTACGTGTAATTTGGGCATGCTGGAAGGCATGTTAGCGTATTTGGCTCCTTGCGGTAGCGCAGGTCTGATGCCGAATTTAGAGTGCTTCCTCACTGAAATACACTGCAGAAAGCCCCATACACAGTATTACACATGGTTCCACGCTGACAACGGGTAAACCAGTTATTGCAATGATGCTGAATGCTAAATAGGGAATACCAATACTATTGTATAAGACCTTTGTGTTTATAAAATGTTATACATTATGAACTTCACTAAGACCATATATATTCCAATATGAAGTTCACTCACTTGGTCGACAATATGAAAAAAAAAAATTAAAGGGAAAAAAGCAACACATATTTATCGATTGATTCTTTTTGAAAAGAAGAAAAAGCTAACATAATCTCTATCGCCTGGTGTATCTGTATAAACAAGAAGCATGTCTGATTAGATTACATGTTGTTTATTTACAGACGATTTCCAGGAACGAGTTTGGTAGAGCTCGCCCCGAGTCGTTCTCTGGCATAGCTAATATAGCGTACCAGGCACAAACAGTTCCTGGCACGGATCCCTACAATTATATTTCTCCGGTAAATGTCAGGTAAGTGCCAAACTCCTTACAATGCGCTGACCTTGCGCGCACGCCATATTTTCTGACAACTTTGATAGTGGTTGTTTACATATAGTTGCTTTGTTGGCAATTGCTCGTTTCTTTTTCAGTGGCCTTGCCCCTGCTTCTGGCTTATTTGGCAGTGGATGGCTTCCTTAAATATTGAGTTAAAAAATTCAAATGTCAATCTGGTTTTGAAATATGTGGATATTTTTTTGCACAAAGTTTTGTAATTTCAACATGAGTTTTTGAAAGAATGGTCTCTGGCGACTTAAACAATTATTTAAAGCGATTATGCAAAGCACCAATACTAAAACAGTTTGTATGCAACTCGACGGTTATTCAGCTTTTAAGATAATTGTTTTTTGTTTTTGTTTTCTAGTTAAAAGATATATATTTCTTTACTCATTATCAAAACAAAATGATAACAAAGACAATAACTGACGTCACGGAAACAATATTAAAGATCCCTTGTTATATAAATCTGTTTATGAAGTATTATTCTGATTGGCTATTAAGTATGCTATACTGATGTGACATGTAAAATTAAAATTAAAAAAATCCTGATCATGTTTATTCTATTTTAGAACCCTTCGATATCATTTCCCGAAAACGAATTAACACAGTACTTGTATATCTGTAAGTAAGAAAATGAGACATTGATATCAATTCCCTCGGATTGGTATTTGGATGATTTAATAGAAATCTAAATTTGGAATTATTTTTCAGTGGACCTCGTTTATCGGCAATATCGATGAAGAAACCACCCCCTGCCCGCCCCCCACCGCGCCGCCCTACACAACCCCTGTCCTCTATCAACTCCAGTGGTGGACAACATCCATCCGTTATCAGAAGTGCGGGTCCACATCCAACACCACCAAGCAGTCCTCATGAATATGTAGAAATCACAAATTATGAAAAACTCCAGGCTCGACCAAGCACCATGTCGAGGGCGTATGAATCTTTAAAACATCCCAACCAAGGATTTGCAAAAGCTTCTATCAATGGTGAGTACAGTATACCGCTATCACGAGTGTATCCATGGCGGTCTGTGATGGCAACAGAAGTGACGAATCAATTGTAACAACATGTGGAAATGTTATTACGAATCATTACAAATCAAAATGAAGAAGAATGTTTTTTTCCTCTCGTCTTCCCCTCCTTCTTGGTCGGCGAAAAAACGAAATCAACTGTATCAGTCCCATCGGTTTCTGAGGGGAACTATAGGTTTGCACTCCGTCCGTCCGAAGAGTTTGTCCGGCACATATTGTCAATACTATTTCACCTGGAATAACCAGATTTGGTTTAGGGAAATGGCGGGGTACACGAATTAGGTCGTCGTGAGGTACGCATTGCCCAGGGCATATCCTCTACTATTTCACCAGGATTAACCAAATGTAGTATGCCAGTATATCTTATGATAGCAGAGTGCAGTTTACGAAAAGTAGCTCACTGCGATATATGCTTTGACCTCTGATCTCAGTCATTCAATACTATTTCTCTTGGACTAACCACATTTGGTATACATGTACAGGTATATATAATGAGAGGACTGAGTTTACTTTTTGAAAAGTCCACTTTGATCAATATACTGCGCTTTGATAGTAATCGCTGAAAGAAAGTGTCCTATTCTGTATTAAAATATATTTTCTTTACAGTAGGTTGGTTAAGAGCTAGGTGTACACCTCGTAAATAAGGAAATTATAAACGGTTGTGGACTAGGGATTGCCTTCTTACACTTTGCGTTGTCTAGATCTACTGTCAATCATAGTTCTATGTATGTTTCAGCTCAACAGTTCCAGCAGTATACAAACGATGGCTATAACCCGACGTAGTGATATTACAACAATCCTTGACAGAAATAAGGGCGATACCTGGCCTAACATTGACAACGGTGCTGGGGAAATAAAATCAAGGGCTATAACAACCCGCCCTAGTGATATAACAACAATCCTTGACAGAAACAAGGGCGATACCTAGCCTAACATTGACAACGGTGCTGGGGAAATAAAAACAAGGGCTATAACAACCCGCCCTAGTGATATAACAACAATTCCTGACAGAAACAAGGGCGATAACTGGCCTTACATTGACAACGGTACTGGGGAAATAAAAACAAGGGCTATAACAGCCCGCCCTAGTGATATACCAACAATCCTTGACAAAAACAAGGGCGTTACCTGGCCTAACATTGACAACGGTACTGGGGAAATAAAAACAAGGGCTATAACAGCCCGCCCTAGTGATATAACAACAATCCTTGACAGAAACAGGGGCGATACCTGTCCTAACATTGACAACGGTACTGGGGAAATCAAAACAAGGGCTATAACAACCCGCCCTAGTGATATAACAACAATCCTTGACAGAAACAGGGGCGATACCTGGCCTAACATTGGCAACGATGCTGGGGAAATAAAAACAAGGGCTAGAACAAACCGCCCTAGTGATATAACAACAATTCCTGACAGAAACAAGGGAGATACCTGGCCAAACATTGACAACGGTGCTGGGGAAATAAAAACAAGGGCTATAACAACCCGCCCTAGTGATATAACAACAATCCTTGACAGCAATAAGGGCGATAACTGGCCTAACATTGGCAACAGTGCTGGGAGTATACAAAGGTTATAACTCTGCCAAGTGACAAACAAGGGCTATAACGCTGCCCAGTGACAAACAAGGGCTATAACTCTGCCTAGTGATATTACACAATTTTGGGCAAAAACAAGGGCGATACCGGCCTCATATTGACAACTTGCCGGAAGTATACAAACAAGGGCTATAAAACGTCCAAGCAATATTGTAACGGAATAGAAACAAGGGCGATACTCGGTCCAGCTATGACAGTTGTAATAATGATATTTTATCTATATATTGAGGGTAACATAGTCAGTTAAGGCTCATATTACACTATGAACATTACGTTCCAGAAATCATACACCAGTAACAATTATAATGTTATGCTTTTAATATGTATATACATGATATACAATGTTGAAAATTATACCTCATACAATCATGTTAGCTATGTTTTTGGGGGCTAAAATTATTCCATATCACATATACACTCATACAAGAAGACTGAAATTTGTAAGTATATTACATTAAATTTCACAAGTCTCTGCGGTTTGTATAGTTAAAATATTACGCCGCAATGGAAAGATTTTTAACGAATTCGAGGACTATTCCATATTAGGATCACAGAAAAGCAAAAAAAAAATAAATCCTCCTAATCTTCAGAGTGTGGTGATAGTAAAACATACATATTTTCTGTGATGGACCGTAAGCTTTATGTAAATCTATCTTCACGTGTATCGACCCGGGATTGTATATGTAAACAAGTGCCATATTATTCTAGGATTTGTAAACTAAAATAGTAGTGCGATACTAAATAGTCAAGAGGTAGTACACCAACTTCTTTGTAGTATGATTTATTTAGGGGATATTACGTTGTTTTGAGTGGCTATACTTGAAATTTGGTTTGAACTCGAGACCAAACTAGCGACGAGCGCGCGATCTATATGTTGACGAGGCGGCACATTTGGATTGTTTGTGAACGTCCTGTTACCAAAGTGTAGCGGCATTTGGATCAACATTGACCAAATCCTCATCATTTCCATTGCTTTCTGTCCAATCATCCCATGGGTCATTAGCAGTGTTGGATTTCGCTTAGAGGTATAAGCTTGACGCCACAATGTTTTGGTTAGAAACGGGGCGTGGCTTATATTCAAGTGCGAAGGTGGAGCTTAACACGATTGATCTTGATTCTAACGCAGTTTAGAACATGGTCCGTATCCAATCAAAACACGCGTTGCAAACGAATCGTGTTATTTAGTACTGCTTTGTCAAGTAATTGCAGTATATTAGCTATAACCCAGCACAGGGATGACACAAATGCCGGCAGGATACCAACAACATAAAGATTTAGGATGTAACCCGGTATAGGATAACAACACCTCCGGAAGTATACAACGATGCTAACCCTGTTTCTTCAACACAGTAAAATTATTCCTAAAGCAATATATATATTTATATTTCCAATTATTGACAATTTTTTGTTAAACAAAGCTGTAAATATTGTACTTTTTATCATACATTGTATCTTGACCATGTGTAAGATGAGCTTCATGCTCAATATGTTATCAAGAATAAATAAAGCCTTTATCATTATTATGTAATTTTGACTACATCTTGTTTCACGTTGTATCTGCAGAATGCAATACATTTTTAATTACTTTTCTTAAGAATATTTGTCACCCTGTACCAGGTATTGATATATGAAGACAGAGGTTCCCCACGGTGTGTTACAATTGGTTAACAGGTTCATCTAAGTAGAGTTAATTTACCTGTGTTATAAAAGACACGATATTTTATATGGAAAACCACATGTTGACCTAGAAAAATACATTACAAACAGCTAAAAATGCTATATATAGATTACACTTTCATTCATTCATTTCTTTATTCCTCCTAATTGGAGAGTTACAGGTACATGTATTAGGACATAATATAAATAAATACAGAAAAAGAAATCATATGTAAAGTAAAGAAAGAGGAGATATTCTAAAGTGGACAAAACCAATGTATGTAACTAGACCTGTAAAAGACTCCAGGCTAGTGAACAAAGCAAACAAATATGATTACAAAGCTTCACAAATATATGATGGAGTATAATGATAATGGTTATAAACTGTATTGAGACGAGTCAACAAAGGAACGCAATGCATATATACATGTGAACCTTACTGTGAATTGACATAAGGGTTTCCATGTACAATCATGTTAGAAAGCGATTTAAATTACATAAAAAAGGTTCACAGACAATATAAGGATATTATATCTACTGAAATGTTAGAGCTGAAGCTCTCTCCGCAGTCAGACAGTCTCGGATAAAGGGAAACATTACATGACCCTCTCCCAGGGCGAGAGCAATATCGTTGGAGGGACAGCCAAGTATAGTGGAAATCTGTTGTTCCCTTTCAGCTTAATCTAAATACACATAAATACATGTACGGGATAGACGTTAACCATATTTGTATAAAAGACATCTATAAGCGAAGCTAATTCAACACTGTTGCAATCTAAGATACAATGGGCGACAGCGTCAGAGAAAAACAAATTACATTTATCACAATGAAGTTCGCAATCAGGTGGGGTAATCCATAATTTAGAAACTCGTTTACAGATCTCAGCTTAGTTTGGAGATAATTTTGATACATGCCACAGAATGGAAGGTGAAAGTTCTGTTTGAATATTCCTAAATCTGCATAAATCACAATTCGGACTCGGACGCTGTGTCCACTGTTCCTTTTCTTTGCAAAGCAATACATTTTTCACAATTTGCTTCCACATTAGTTTGTAAGGCATGCAGGAAGACTGTAAATAATCGTACAAGTAAAACTGCAAATCGTAATTATGAAAAATATTCCATACACCGGGTATAAACCCTCTTTTGGACTTATAAATACTAAGATACATATGATATATAGGTAACAAAAACAACTGTTTTGCAGTACATTGAGATTTTACATTACACAAAGCAGCGAAAAATCGTAGTTTGCATTGTTCTACATACAGAGAAAGTGATGGTAAACCTAACATTCCCAGTACAATATCTGACCTAGTGCAAACTGGGAAATTTTGCATAAGTTTTGCACAGAAATGGTGTTTGGTCTCTAAACGACGCCAATCAGTAGAGGAAAGCGCGAACCAGAGCTTACAGCCAAATAACGCTCTTGGAAGCACGATTGATTTATAGAGTTTCAAACTTGTTAAAGGATTAAGTCCTGAACCAAGTAAGTTACACTGCATAAGAGCAAAGCATTATCCACGTAACGTATGCACAACTTCATCCAGCTTTGGACGACCTGGACTGAATTTATCTACAAATATACCGACATGTGTAGCACTAGTTGACTCCTGTACTTCAGTTGGCACAAGATACCACTTCCGCTTTGAATTAGTATAGGCATTTTTTCTTTCATTAAAAACAATAGCAACAGATTTTGATGCATTGTACTTAAATCTCCATCTACAGCTGTATAGATAACAGATATACATCAAATTATCCAAGTCGCTTTTGCAAAGTGAAAGTAGGACAATATCATCCGTCTGAGTAGGACAAGTAACGTTAATGTCATGGACAGAAAGTGCGAATTTTGAAGTACAAAGTTCATTCAACAAGTCATTAATGTAGACAGTAAAGCCAAGGCGAGCGAATACTCTCTTGACGGATTCCCTGGCATATTGGGAACCATTTAGAACTAAAACCTTGACAAAGAACCACACTGTTCATATCTTTATACAGAGAAACTATCATATTTGACAGTATCACGTTTAAAGCCCAAAAGAACAAGTTTAAAAATTAAACCTTCGTGCCAAACACAGTCGAAGCCTTTCGCCGCATCCAGGAAGCAAGAGTACAGTTTACTATTATTTTCACCAGTGTAAATAATCGTTTCACGCAAAAGATATGACATTATCGTACTGCTGACGTTCTTCTGAAACCCATTTTGTAGAGAATTAACATTAAAAAGCTTTTCAGAGACAAGCCTGTCAAGTAATATTTTTTTCGAAAACTTTGACAATGACAGGCATGAGAGAAATAGCGCGATAGCTATTTGGGTCAGATTTAGGTTTATTGTGACCTTTATATAGAGCGCAAATGATTCCCTTTTTATATTTGACGGGAATATTATGGTATGGCGTTGTCCGTCCGTCCGTCCGTCCGTCCGGCGTAAACTTTTGTTTGTCCGGCAATCTCCTCCTACGATCTCTTTGAAACTTGGTATACATTATAATCATGATATGAAGTTGTCTCCCTTAGAAGAATTTTGATTCGACAATTTTTTCAAAAGTTATTGCCCTTTGTTCATTTCAGTATTTGATTTTTGTCCGGCAATCTCCTCCTACATTTTTCAACGGATCTCTTTGAAACCGAGTAGGCTAAATAATCATGATATGTTGTTGTGTTTCCTTGAAAAGAATTTTAATTCAACATTTTTTGCAAAAGTAATTGCCCTTTGTTCATTTCATTATTTGATTTTTGTCCGGCAATCACCTCCTACATTTTTTGACAGATTTCTTTGAAACTTAGAAGGCTAAATAATCAAGATATGTTGTTGTGTTTCATTGAAAAGAATTTTGATTCGACGATTTTTGCAAAAGTTATTGCCCTTTGTTCATTTCAGTATTTGTTTTTTTTTATCGGGAGATTTTCTCCTACATTTTTATAGCATGTCAGCTAACCACTCTTTGAATGATGCAGATCTTATTTCAATGTAAGAAAGTATATAACATTATATGGCATTCAACGGGCGTATTTTGTTCCGCCCCGCGGTACTCTTGTTTAGATCCTTTGGTACAAAAGAAAAAGGTTTAAAGGCACTAAAAAGATTACACAGACACTCATAAAAACAATCATTTGCAAATTTTCATAAACAATTAAATCAACACCTGCAGCTTTGCTACGGGGAATATTACGACAAACAGATTTCACTTCATTAAAAGTAAAGTCAGCCAACGAAGAGTTCAGTCGTGAGGTATCATCCATGAAGTCGTTCAAAAGGTTCTCAACTTCCATTTTGAACGAGTCGTTGAAGTCCTCATGAGAAGACTCCGAGAGATTTGCGAACAATATTCCCCAGGTGGAGTGATCCCCCCGGTGGAGTGCGAGACTCGGCAGATCTTTAACTACAGAATCTCCAAATTTCATGTCTGCTCCAGTGTTACCAAAAGAATTTGATCGACGAGACTTAATCAATGACCAAAATGATTTCTGATTTAACACAGCTGAATTTTCTAGTTCAATATTCAAATCAACCAAGTGAACTTCTGAAAGTTGTCTGTACCTCAGACGAAATCTTCGTTTGGCTTCTTTATACTGACTAAACAGAACAGAGTGAGGATCACGCGGTCTTCCACGAGAAACCCAAATACAGCGTAATCTCCACATTTCATTGTGGAGGGCCTTGAGCTCGTTTCAGGAATTTACAGAACTTGCATTTTTTTAAGCGACGATTCAGAAGCAGACTGCAAACAGTAAGTGATATCTTTTGTGTAAGTTACAATATCATTTTCGACGAGAAGACTAGTTTGATCCTTTGATGTACATCAAAAGAATCTATCGGTCGCGTAACGGTAACACTTAATGGCTTTGAAGTCAGGCGTCGCTCCTCAGTCATCTTCAAAGGACAGGTGTCAGTCTAGTGATTGGTCAGGTTTTTTTTTACCTGACGCCAATCAGATAGCTAGCCACTCGCCTTCAATTTTGCTATGACATATTCCAGGGGTGTTTGATTGGTGACAGGTAAAAAAACTGACCAATCACTAGGCTGATACATGTCCTTTAAGATTACAGAGGAGCGACACCCGACTTCAAAGCCAGTAAGTTTTACCGTTACGCGACCGCGAGATTCTTTAAATGTACATCAAAAGGATTAAACAAGTCTTCTGATCTCATCCACAAGGTGGCGCACACTGAGCCTTCAATTTTGATTCGCCATATTCCAGGGGTGGAGAGAGCGAAAGTGAGCGTAACCCCCTGGATATCGAGAACGTTCGCGTTCATACTTTGAATGGTCAAGAAAGTTAGGCGATATCCCTTCCACTTGGAAAGCNGAGAGAGAGAGAGAGAGAGAGAGAGAGAGAGAGAGAGAGAGAGAGGAAACGTTTCACTGATATGAATATGCCTCTGAACGTTTAATAACCTAGCATTTATATTGTCACGATTATACTCTAGTGATAATTTTTATAACTTCTTATCAGGAAACGTTCTGGTCCGTCATATATGTCCAGGGGTCGCTGTTAAGTGTTGTTTTATTGATATTGAAGCTGCTTTAAAAACTGCCTAGGTTTGGGCAGGATGAAAAACACGTTGATACAGCTTGAATCAATATTCCACAAGTTTAATGTTACCCTACGCTGGCAGAAAGGCGTTTAGATTTGAGTCAGGTGTCAAAACCCCGTTTATTAGTAAACAAATTTTTTTCAGAAGTGTTCTACATTTACCCATGAAAACTTCTTTAAAGTTGTATTTTTCATTTGTGTCCAAAACACGATTTACAATTCAAACCAAAAACTTAACATTTTTCTTTCTTTCTTAAAGCTACAGGGAACAAGGTATTACAAGTGATACAAATCCCCTCGCATTCACACATTATGTGCCATATGTATGAGGAAATGAATAGAAAATTCAGTAATGTAACAGTAGCTGCTGTAGCAACTGCTTCTGTTGAAGGTACATGTATTGTCATACCAAACACTTGTATCAAGTTTCATGAAATTCTGTTGAGGATTGCAGTTGCTACAGCGATGACAAAGTTATTTTTCTAAAAATAGTAACAGTCACCTTGACTCTCAACGTAGAAATCCAAAATGAAAACTTGTTGAAGGTATTGTCATGCCAAACACTTGTATGAAGTTTTATGAAATTCCATTGAGAAATGAAGTGGCTAGAACGATGACAAAGTGTTTTTTTTGTTTTTTTTTTAGTAATAGTGACCTTGACCGGCAACATAGAAACATGAAAAGCAAACGTGCCCAAGGTCTTGTCATACTACACACTTGTATGAAGTTTTATGAAATTCCGTTGAGAAATGAGCGATTACAAAGTTTGTAACATACGTACATACATATGGACGGAATTCTATATCTCTCGAACTTTCCTTGCGAGGGGATACAAATCATTCATGGTTGTGCCAGGTTTACCCTGTTTAAACATGATTCTGCACTTTAAAATATTATAAGGTAACTGTCCCACCGCACGAAAAATAACAGAGTATTCAACTTTGGTCTATCAGTCAGAGAGTAAGCTCCCCTTAATTTCGTTTTTGATATAACTGCAGTGGGGCATATTCCCAATGTTTTAAGATAAAAAAAATCTAACCTGGGTTAACAAGGATATCCCTCTAGAATTTCTTCTTCTTTTAATTACTCTTATTTTATGCCTTTAATGTAATTTATTTACTTTTAAATGTTGATAGCTTTATCTGGACCTATGTCACTGTAAACCTTCCTTTTGAAAGTTGATCAAACTTAAAAACTCTCCATTACAGAATGTGACAGACCCAATCTGATTCCCTAGGTCTTTTGGAAATTCAGAAGCTGTATCAAGGTTTTCAACACATTTGACCCCGTGACCTTGAATAAGGGTGAAGGTCACTCCGACAGCCCTTCATTCCAGTATGCTAATGACTGTATTTTATCACCTTAGACTTTTTTGGTTATACAAAAGTCTTTAAAATCTTTTTATGCATTTGAAACCTGTGATCTTTGAAGAAGAGCATGGTTATTTTAAGCTTGAAAGCTCTTCATCCCAACATGCTACAGGTCAAATGTCATCATCTTTGGACTCTAGCATATTCAAAAGTCATTGAAAAATTTGAACACCTTTAATCTCAGAAACCTTGAAAGTATGCCATGTCATTTATTTGAACAAACTTGATAGCTCTTCATAATAGCAATAATGTTATGGTCTGAATATCGAGACTTTAAACCTTTCTGTTATTGACAAATAGTTGACAGGTTTCAACATATTCGATATCTGTGACCTTAGAATTGGGATAAATAACCCTTCATCCCAGCATGCTACTCACGAAGTTATCACCCTTGGTCTTTTTATTATTAAGAGGAAGATTTAAACAAGTTTTTCCCTTTTGACTCTTTGACCCTGAAAGCATATTTAGAGTATTCACGTTTTAACACATTTGATCCCAGTGACCTTGAAAGCTGATCAGGTAAACCCTTTAAACAAAGTTTGTGTATCTATGTAACCAAATGTTTTAAGCCAATTACCATAACCCAAGATATTTTCATATTTATAAATTGTTTGACACATTTTAGGCAATGACCTTGAGTGTAGGTCAAAAGTAATTTATTACAACAAATTTGGAATTTCATCATTCCAGTACTAGCTATACAGGCCAAACATTATGACCTTAGACCATTAGAGTTTTTTCATGTTGAAATACAAATCTAACGGCCTTCAAAGTGATTTAAGGTCATATTTTGAAAATATAAAAGTCTGGCATCCCTCATTACGAACTTCATGACCTCAGGCCTTTTGTTTATTCAGGAGAAGATGGTTAAAGGTTTAAAGACATTTCACATCTTTGACGTTGAAAGTGGATCAAGGTTATAAATGTACCTGGCATCAATCGGTAATGGATCGACACATAACACCAATGAATCACACGAAATAAAGGACAAAATCAACTGGAACATATTTTTTTTATTGAACAGCCCTTCAAATCTGAAGAACCAAAAATCAATCAATTAACATCTCTCGAAGACTTTGTAGAGGTCTGGCAGGTTTGCTATCTGTAGGATACTAGAATCCTGTGACAAGGAGGCTGGTGGGTATAACAGTGACCTTAAGGCAGGGAATACTACGTGTTCTGTCGTAAACTTCCATTTCTCCTCCTGTCGAATAGAAAACAATCAGTTTTCTACATTCTATTATAATATTGACAAATGCTTCAAATATCTAAAACAGAAAGTTCCTGTTGGTTACATGTACCCAGCAACACAGTTGTTTCACATCCCACATACTTGTAGATAATACAACTACGTTTATCAAATTATTCTACTGTGAAATCACTAAATTTTGTGGGATTTTAAATTTCGGGGGTAATCTTCATCCATGAATTCATACTAAAACAACGAAATTTAGGCCCACAAAAATATCTGATTTCACAGTAAATGAACATTTTTTTTTTTTAATAAATTCACTTGAGTACACAATTTCATAATTTGAAGATGAATTCTTCACTATAAATAGCATGTGACTACCGGCTGGTCAAAGGAATACATGTTTACGTCAGCACATTACATCAGAAATAACTGATTTTTTGCCTTAATTTAAAAAAAAAACATCTGTGACATGAAAATGTTTCTTGGTAACTGTTTATCTCTCTGTTTCATGTTTGTGTCTTGATAAATGGGAGAACTGCCTAAAACATTGACTAGTTCCTCTGTCTGCACTGTCCTTATAACTTCTTAGCTTATATATGTATCCAGTAATAATATATTATATATGTATCCCGTAATAATATATTATATATGTATCCAGTAATAATATATTATATATGTATCCAGTAATAATATCCCGTAATAATATATTATATATGTATACAGTAATAATATATTTTATATGTATCCAGTAATAATATATTATATATGTATCCCGTAATAATATATTATATATGTATCCCGTAATAATATATTATATATGTATCCAGTAATAATATATTATATATGTATCCAGTAACAATATATATTATATATGTATCCAGTAATAATATATTATATATGTATCCAGTAATAATATCCCGTAATAATATATTATATATGTATCCCGTAATAATATATCATATATGTATCCCGTAATAATATATCATATATGTATCCCGTAATAATATATCATATATGTATCCCGTAATAATATATTATATATGTGTCCCGTAATAATATATTATATATGTATCCAGTAATAATATATTATATATGTATCCAGTAATAATATCCCGTAATAATATATTATATATGTATACAGTAATAATATATATTATATATGTATACAATAATAATATATATTATATATGTATCCCGTAATAATATATTATATATGTATCCCGTAATAATATACTATATATGTATCCAGTAATAATATATTATATATGTATCCAGTAATAATATATCATATATGTATCCAGTAACAATATATCATATATGTATCCAGTAACAATATATTATATAGGTATCCAGTAACAATATATTATATATGTATATAGGAGAATGTAATGAGCCTGTCAGGAATTGAAAATAACGAGGTACTTTGTGCTTTACATTACGGACCGTAACCAGGGTAAACACTACAATAGATATAATACTTACCTCTGTTTCTTTAGCAGGAAGGAACATACTTTTCTTGATAGAGTAGAAATAGCTGGTTTCTCTGCCTATTATACTTACCTCTGTGTCTTCAGCAGGAAGGAACATACTTTTCTTGATAGAGTAGAAATAGCTGGTTTCGCTGGCTATATTACCAAAGCACGCCTTCTCTACATCCCAGTCCACCTGTCACATATAACATAAGGGCTAAACTGTGGTGATTTTCTGGGGGAATTCTTCATAAATATTCACTAATCTCAAACAAATCTGGAGATTTAGAAATTAATAAGGGATAAAATAACCAATTCATGAGTTTAAAAATAACTCAAAACCATGAATTACATGAGAATGCATTTATAAATCTTGGCAATGAGGATCTACAGCTTAATTTGACAAAATTAAAAAGATACCTAGATGTATATATGATCAGATCCATTTTGAATGACAACTATGAATACATGAAATTAGAATGTTCATCTTTTGTTTGAGCTTACCTTTATAAAAACACGATTGGCTATTATATCAAATGATATACAAAATCAATTTTGTTATATTTTTTACTGTAATATATTTCATAAATGTTATACCTCTGTTGCCAAGCGAAGTATGTACATGGGTAATCCTTCCATATCAGGTACAAAGTTCTCCAGTAACATGGGCACTGTACACAGGTTACCTGTCTACAACAACCATATACACAGGTAAATACAGGTGATACATCTACATATCAGGTACAAAGTTCTCCAGTAA
>NW_018408646.1:92645-124279 GCF_002113885.1 Mizuhopecten yessoensis
ATGGGCACTGTACACAGGTTACCTATCTACAACAACCATATACACAGGTAAATACAGGTGATACATCTACATATCAGGTACAAAGTTCTCCAGTAACATGGGCACTGTACACAGGTTACCTATCTACAACAACCATATACACAGGTAAATACAGGTGATACATCTACATATCAGGTACAAAGTTCTCCAGTAACATGGGCACTGTACACAGGTTACCTATCTACAACAACCATATACACAGGTAAATACAGGTGATACATCTACATATCAGGTACAAAGTTCTCCAGTAACATGGGCACTGTACACAGGTTACCTGTCTATAACAACCATATACACAGGTAAATACAATTTCATATTTAGAACACTAGCCTGTAGGATGATTTTTATAGTTTTTGTTTTGATTTTTTTTACTAGCCCTCACATAATATCTTCACGCCTCAGGCTTCATGCTAGTTGAATTGTACATCCCTCAATCCTCTTTTAGAATTTAAATCAAAAGAGTATTTGTCTCAAGATTTACTCCATTTACAAGTCCATATACCAGATATATCTCTATACCATCTATATACTACTTTATACCGCCTACCAGTAGTATGATCAATTCATTATCATTGGTTGTCAGTATGAGAATACTTAAGAATGGATTTTCCCATTCCCCAGCACTTGGGAACGCATTTTCTCAAATAAGAACATCTGCTTGCGACAGATGACGTTCAAAACTGGAAATAGTGTCCACACTAAAGTAATCCGTGTAAGAAAATAGTTTGTCATAAACATATCAATAATACAAAGTTACGGAAAAAAATAGTGTGAGAATAACAACACCATTTCAGGTGTAAATTGTACATGTGGAAAAGCCAATGACGATAGGATTGTTTTAGAATTATTTTTTCTACGTAGATTTAAGGTTCATTGTATTCCTCAGCGCAAAACTTCTATTTGTTTACGTTTATCACAGGCGATCGTTGACCATGGAGCTAAGAAGTCATTTGGAAAACAAGGTGTTCAGTTGACTTTTTTAAATGGAGAAATATATCAGGTAGTAGTATATAGATGATAAATATTTTATCATACAATATTTTCAGTGTTTGTCATTGGAACAATTGTTCTCACGACAAACACTGAAAATACAGTGTGATAATCTATAAATACACCCCTCGTCTACCTCCACAGAGAAATAATCTACAAATACACACCTCGTCTATCGCCACAGAGAAATAATCCATAAATACACACCTCGTCTATCGCCACAGAGAAATAATGTATAAATACACACCTCGGCTATCTCCACAGAGACATAATCTATAAATACACCCCTCGTCTACCTCCACAGAGAAATAATCTACAAATACACACCTCGTCTATCGCCACAGAGAAATAATCTATAAATCCACACCTCGTCTATCGCCACAGAGAAATAATCTATAAATCCACACCTCGTCTATCGCCACAGAGAAATAATCCATAAATACACACCTCGTCTATCGCCACAGAGAAATAATCTACAAATACACACCTCGTCAATCTCCACTGAGAAATCATCTATAAATACACACCTCGTCTGTCTCCACTGAGAAATAATCTATAAATCCACACCTCGTCTATCGCCACAGAGAAATAATCTATAAATACACCCCTCGTCTACCTCCACAGAGAAATAATCCATAAATACACACCTCGTCTATCTCCACAGAGAAATAATCCTGTAACATCTCTCTCTTGCTGGAGAGAAATTCCACGATGTAGTTAGCTAGATCTTCTTTGGGTCCATCAGCCTCAACCCAGCCACTCTCCTCAAGGTCAAGGGCAAGCATTGCTAGCTCATACAGGGGAGCTGGCTCCTACAGTAGACAAAACATATATATAGAGGTTACATCAAAGTGCTGGCTCCTACAGTAGACAAAACATATATATATAGGTTACATCAAAGTGCTGGCTTCTACAGTAGACAAAATATATATAGAGGTTACACCAAAGTGCTGGCTTCTACAGTAGACAAAACATATATAGAGGTTACACCAAAGTGCTGGCTTCTACAGTAGACAAAATTTATATAGAGGTTACACCAAAGTGCTGGCTCCTACAGTAGATAAAACATATATAGAGGTTACACCAAAGTGCTGGCTTCTACAGTAGACAAAACATATATATATAAGGGGTTATATCAAATTGTTACTTTATACACCTTTGGTCCAAGTTTTGTTGGTCTAGCACTTATACTTTCAGTGAAACTGACTTAAACACAACAAGGTTACCACGAGCGGTATATAATACGCCCGTCACACATTGAATGAGCAGTTGTTTGTATGATTGAAATATATGAAGTATTTGTGAGTAATTGATATTGAAAGAGAAATCATTCAACATAACTGGTAGATCAATGAGTGCAATTCAACATCATGGAACACATGCATCGCATTAATGAAATCAAGGGGAATAACTCTAATAATTACGGTCGGATAATGGCGGTTATCGAACTTGTCCGAGGTTTCATGGTAATTAACCTTGTTGTGAAGTTTGAAGTTAATCCGTTAATAATTACTTGAGATATCGAGCGGACACTGTTTCGGCAAGTCCATAAAGGGGCATAACTCCACAAATTATGGTCGGATAATGGCGGTTATCGAACTTGTCCGAGCATTCATGGTAATTAACCTTGTGGTGAAGTTTGAAGTTAATCCGTTAATAATTACTTGAGATATCGAGCGGACATCGTTCGCATGCCCGCCCACCTACCCGCCCGCCCGCCCGCTCACTTGATAACATAATATATCCCCGTCTTCGACGGGCGTATAAAAACTTAACCATCAGTCTGCTACCCACAGCATATGCCGTTCTGAAAAGTCGGGTTGTCAGTGCTACGCCACGGTATATGTCGTTTTGAAAAGTCGGGTCGTCAGTGCTACGCAAGGCATATGCCGTTTCTCGGTCTGCAGGTTTTGATCAGTAAACAGGAAGTGTGAAGTCGAGTTGTTGCTATACCAAACCCGAATGTGTATAGTAGAAAGCTTCTGATTGATTGTTTTGTCATTACTTCGTGGTGGCGAGACAATAGACTCTAAATTAGATTTCTTAGCCTGTATTTCATCATTTAAGAATCACATTCAGTCTTATGTACAGGATTTCAATGATGCTCGATGTTTAGCATTTGTTACTCAAAGTCCTGATGTTTCAACTTTTTCCTGAAAGTGCCACAAAGTTTAAAACATCGAAGTTTGACTGTATATATTAAACGTGTTGCAACATTTTAAGACCGACTGGTCACTTTGTCGAGTTATCTATCTGGTGGAATCTCACACCAACAGACCAATGTTATAACCGATGGTCTCAGCCAATCAGAAACCATGGCAGCCATCTTGGATTATGAATTATTGAATTATCATTTTCTTAATTGTCTTAATGATTAATGTAGCCGACCAGTAATATCTAGGTCAATGATTACTGTAGCCGACCAGTAATATCTAGGTCAATGATTACTGTAGCGGACTAGTAATATCTAGGTCAATGCATGATTACTGTAGCTGACCAGTAATATCTAGGTCAATGATTATTGTAGTCGACCAGTAATATCTGGGTCAATGATTACTGTAGCCGACTAGTAATATCTAGGTCAATGATTACTGTAGCTGACCAGTAATATCTAGGTCAATGATTTCTGTAGCCGACCAGTAATATCTAGGTCAATGATTACTGTAGCCGACTATTAATATCTAGGTCAATGATTACTGTAGCCGACTAGTAATATGTAGGTCAATGATTACTGTAGCCGACTAGTAATATCTAGGTCAATGGTTATTGTAGCCAACCAGTAATATCTAACAGTTTTCTGACACAGACAACACCAGGGCTACCAACCCTCCCAGTAACTGCCATCATAGTAACCCCCCCCTCCCCTTGAATGCTCCTTCCACCTGAGAACAAAATATCCTGCAAAGCTCTCTGATCTTCCATCATGAACTGAAAGACAATTAGGTAGTCAAACAGATGTAACACTTGATTTCTTTTCACCAGTTTGCATTTTGTTTACAATTTAATAAGTGGCCCAGCAAAAATGAGGAACACAATTAGCTAGACATAAGAATATTTGTAGTACTATTGTTGCTATCTCTGGCAGCGATAAATTTACATGTGAGCTAGTTCTCAATAGATACTCATAGAATTTTGATATGACCAATAGAATTTCTGGAAATTCTTATAAATTTAGCATTGTGGGACCAATTTTTTCTAGAAATACAATTGAAAAGGACTCATGAAAAAAAAATGTAGATTGATCACTGCTCTGGTATGCCATCATACAAGGATAAGTTCCTGTGTTGTATTAATAAATCAATTGATTTAGAAGTTTGGTTTAGTATTGTAACAACTATAGTCATTTAAGAACGGCCTCCCCGTATTTGGAAGAAAAGGATCCCCATCAAACAGCGTCCTGTTCACTGTCATTATTGTGTTCCAGAAAGTCATTGGCTACATGATTGCTTTCTGCGATTATCTTTTAGGCCTCTTTGTTCAGAATTATGGCGATCAAAATTGCTCCATTACTGGTTCCTGATTATAAAATATCCAGTTTGTGCACAGCAGAATGAAATGTTCACAAATAGTTAATGAGCAATTACAGAAATTAATCCTCCGCTGCAGAATGAGGTTATAGTGGCATGCAAATGTTAACAGGTGTTCTTAAACACTCTGTGATGAAGTAATGAAATAATTCACTTGGATATCCTCTGACAAACATCAATCGGTTCAAACAGAACTCTTTAACATAATGATGCAGTATTTTTTTACCGAAATTTTACAACAGCCGGATCCTTTATGAATTGGGAATATATTCCTCAGTTTTGGTCATTTTGGAAAAATAAGGCACTTTTTAGCTAGGTGAAACAGCCTGTATTTGGCTGTAAAACTAAGTCAAAACTAGAAAATGCCTGTAAGACATGAACGCACCCCGGTCACCATGTGAAATTAGTTTCAGTGTTTGAAGTTCTATAAATAGTTACAAACACTTTGATCACAGGACGGTACTGGGATGGGATGGGATGGGACGGGGGGACAGGACGGGACGGGACTGGGATGGACATGGGCAACACTATGCCCTCCCCCCCATTTTATAGCGGGGGCATAAAAATCACTGTGATTATTGGATGAATGTCAAGATACATGATTCTTGCTCTGAAACTGTCAGTTTCACAAGTGATGATTGTTCTATAATGATCCACCCAATGTGCCTTAAGGATCCCCAAACCACTGCCAGAAACTATAAGTGTTGGAAACTGCTTTTTCTGACATGACTATATATATATAGCTTTGATAAATCCTTTCTGGAAAGAAAATCATACCTTGCAGAAATTTTATGAGAAATAATGAAGATAAAAGAAACAGAATTTAATCAACAACAGTGTTAAAGTTCAGTAGATCAGACAGATTCGAACCCTGGACTTCAGATTGTTATACTATCACACTAACCGGTCCTGGCACTATTGTGATACAAGTTAATCCAAACGAAATTCTAGGGGAGGTAACCATATATAGGAAAAACATAATGCTGCAGTGGAACAGGGATCCTTAAATACATAAACATTGGAAGTGTCCTGGCCCTATCGTGGTACATTGTACTGGTATATTCAAATTGATGTTAATGGGAGCTTACTGTACATAGGAAAAGCCACAATGCAGTCCGATTGAGATCCCTAATGACAATAAATCAAAACACTGTACGGGATACTGAAGTTCTCTCCTTCAGAGGAAAAGATGGGAGCAGCCATAAAGTCTCGTGAACAAATTGAGGGTGGAGGGCACCAAACTTGTGTTAGGTCATAACAAAAATATATGGAGTTTAAATTTGGTTTTGATACCTACCTATGAAGTAGAGAGAGTATTTATATATATAGTTGCCTTGTTTGTTCAGCCATCAATTTGTTTGCATCTGCTGAACAAGATATTCCAACACCAGATGGAGGGTGTTCGCGTGATATAAAACTGTTAGGGTCAGAGGTATAAACTAGGGTCGGTTGGGGATCTGAAACATACCTACATATTTTTGTGGCCTTAGCAGTGTAAATACATTTACTAACTTAAATGTTGTTTTTATGATTTTCACAAAACATTCAATGTAGGTCTTATGCATGAAAATGTTGCAAAAATCGTTCCACTCGAGATCCTCAGGATATTTCCTACGTGGGGAATCTCCCCATTGGGCCCTATGAAGACTCACCAGTTGGCAGGCCTCCAACGTTTGACTTCAGTTCTCCCTGTCCATAACTTAAATTCACATAAATAAGGTGTGCAACCTAAGCTCAAGTAACCAGAGTTATCCCTCTTTATATGTAACCAGTGAATCAGCCAACTTCAAACATTTAACTGTACCAAATGGAATAGGTTTTAGAGGGAAAAATGATTAAGATAAGCTTCTATGTGCTTTGTAAACCTTTATAATTACTATAGCTTATCTAGCCTATCTTACCCTACCTTATTAACAAAGGCATGTATAGGCCTAAGCAACATGTTAAGAATGATCGACATACATGTATCTTTTGGATTATTGTGACACGGCCAGTCTTTTATTCAAAGCTGACAGTGCAAGTTAAAAAGCTTTTAATTGAGAAAAAAATAATTAAAAAATCTGGTTTTGAGATCTTGTTTCTTCTGACTATCGCTTCTAAGGAAGTGCTGACATTTTATTTTGTCCTTGCTTGGTAATGAGCATGGGTCTCGCTGGATATAACAAGAGATCCCAGAGGGATCTTGGCGCCCACCTTTGTACCATCTTCATTAGTTCTTTGTCAGTTCAATCTTTTCTCTTCTTTCCTCTAATCTGTTTGATCGAGTCATGTTAACAGTAAATGCACCTTGAGGTAACTTTTGATCTAAACTTAATACTGATGTGTATGAAAGCCAACCTTCAAAGTGAGTTTGTCATTTCACATATTTACTAGTACAGTACTTAATGTGAAAGAAATAGAATCGATCATTGCAATATGAGAAAGATCTGTTTAGTTCTTCTTTTAATCCATTTTGTTTTTATGATCAGTCTCAAAATATAACATACACAACGAGGGATCAAGGGGAACCTACATTTAAAATTTGAGAAAGATCCCTCCCGTACTTCCCGAGAAATAGCGATAACAAACTTTCACTATCAAAATCCAAGATGGCTGCCTGTCGGCCATGTTGTTTATCCGATCAGTCTCTAAAATTGCCCTGCACAGCTAGGACCAAGGGGAACCTACATATAAAATTTAAGAAAGATCCCTCTAGTTCTTCCGGAGAAATAGCGGTAACAAACCCACACTATCAAAATCCAAGATGGCTACCTGTCGGCCATGTTGTTTATCCGATCAATCTCAAAAGTTGCCCTGCACAGCTAAGGACCAAGGGGAACCTACATATAAAATTTGAGAAAGATCCCTCTGGTACTTCTTGAGAAATAGCGATAACAAACTTTCACTATCAAAATCCAAGATGGCTGCCTGTCGGCCATGTTGTTTATCCGATCAGTCTCAAAAGTTGCCCTGCACAGCTAAGGACCAAGGGGAACCTACATATAAAATTTGAGAAAGATCCCTCTGGTACTTCTTGAGAAATAGCGATAACAAACTTTCACTATCAAAATCCAAGATGGCTGCCTGTCGGCCATGTTGTTTATCCGATCAGTCTCAAAAGTTGCCCTGCACAGCTAAGGACCAAGGGGAACCTACATATAAAATTTGAGAAAGATCCCTCTGGTACTTCTTGAGAAATAGCAATAACAAACTTTCACTATCAAAATCCAAGATGGCTGCCTGTCGGCCATGTTGTTTATCTGATCAGTTTCAAAAGTTGCCCTGCACAGCTAAGGACCAAGGGGAACCTGCATATAAAATTTGAGATAGATCCCTCTGGTACTTCTTGAGAAATACTGATAACAAGAATTGTTTACGGACGGACTCCTGATTTTAAGGACCCATCAGTAGACCAGAAGATAAAGCCCTATATGCCTCTTGAACTTTAAATTTGATAAATACCTCAGATATACCGAATATTTCTCTTCTCTTTCCAAATATGACTTGTTTATGTTTATGTTATCTACAAATGTTGCTATATATAGTGTTGTGGTTGCATTGCCTATGTCGTGTCTTACCGAAAGTTTAGGTAAGAAGTGAGAAAACAGGTCAAATCATAATACAAATGTGTTGGGAGCAGTTTAGCCTCAGTTCTGAACCCGATTCAACACCCTCGGGTAAAACCTCATTATCCCACATACCTACCTCTGCCGACCTCTATCAATGATTCAAATCAAGGTCAATATGTAGTCAAGGAGTCTAAGACAGGAACACCGAATTAGAGACGGATATTCTGGTCTAGTGTCGCTGGTACCTGATTCAATCAGTGCCTGTATATTGTTCCATATAGATATAAACATGAAACGTCTACAAGACACATTATATAATATCTACGTCGGCTTCCCCACATGGCCAGATACATAACGGTCTGTCTGGTCTCCATGCCATTATTTCTATATGCCCTGATCCCCCACTCCACGTCAGTCAGATGTAATAAAACATCTTTCAGTCACAAAACATGGTCAATTGATGGACGGAGATTAAGTGAAGCAATAACAGCTAATTCTCCTGATTCCATTAGTCTAGCTTTTGTTTATGTTTGCAGTGTGACGGATGATGTAACTACCGTATATGGATATCTCCAACACAAATTGGTACTTACGATTGCTCAAACTATATATATACACAATATTTATTTCAATACCACATATATTTTTGAGATGTATAGTCTATAGCAGATAGTCCAAGATGTGATTCAAGTTTGATCCAGGAAATCTAATGGATCTGGTTAAACCATCCAAACAGGAAATGATGATAAGCAAGACGCCCAAGAGTTTGAACTGCTCACCTGTCTATTTTCTCTGGATCCCTAAGGACTAGAGCTTCTATCACAATTAGGCTAAAACCATCTGATGTCGATCCTCTGCCCACAGAAGGGTCCTTCCCTTAATTGTAAAACTCTGATCCATGTTTTGAAACTCCTAACAGTGTTCACAACAGGGGAGCATGGTGTAACCTCTAACAGTGTTCACAACAGGGGAGCATGGGGTAACCTCTGACAGTGTTCACAACAGGGGAGCAGGTGTAACCTCTAACAGTGTTCACAACAGGGGAGCTTGGTGTAACCTCTGACAGTGTTCACAACAGGGGAGCAGGTGTAACCTCTAACAGGGTTCACAACAGGGGAGCAGGTGTAACCTCTAACAGCATTCACAACAGGGGAGCATGGTGTAACCTCTAACAGTGTTCACAACAGGGGAGCAGGTCAGGGGTAACCTCTAACAGTGTTCACAACAGGGGAGCATGGTGTAACCTCTGACAGTGTTCACAACAGGGGAGCAGGTCAGGTGTAACCTCTGACAGCATTCACAACAGGGGAGCAGGTCAGGTGTAACCTCTAACAGTGTTCACAACAGGGGAGCAGGTGTAACCTCTGACAGCATTCAAAACAGGGGAGCAGGTGTAACCTCTGACAGCATTCACAACAGGAGAGCAGGTGTAACCTCTGACAGCATTCACAACAGGAGAGCAGGTGTAACCTCTGACAGCATTCACAACAGGAGAGCAGGTGTAACCTCTGACAGCATTCACAACAGGGGAGCAGGTCAGGTGTACCCTCTAACAGTGTTCACAACAGGGGAGCAGGTGTAACCTCTGACAGCATTCACAACAGGGGAGCATGTGTAACCTCTGACAGCATTCACAAAAGAAGAGCAGGTGTAACCTCTAACAGCATTCACAACAGGGGAGCAGGTGTAGCCTCTAACAGCATTCACAGCAGGGGAGCAGGTGTAACTTCAGACAGCAGTCACAACAGGGGAGCAGGTAAGGTGTAAACTCTAACAGCATTCACAAAAGGGGAGCAGGTGTAACTTCAGACAGCAGTCACAACAGGGGAGCAGGTGTAACCTCTGACAGCATTCACAAAAGAAGAGCAGGTGTAACCTCTAACAGCATTCACAACAGGGTAGCAGGTGTAACCTCTAATAGTGTTCACAACAGGAGAGCAGGTGTAACCTCTGACAGCATTCACAACAGGGGAGCAGGTGTAACCTCTGACAGTGTTCACAACAGAGGAGCAGGTGTAACCTCTGACAACATTCACAACAGGGGAGCAGGTGTAACCTCTGACAGCATTCACAAAATAAGAGCAGGTGTAACCTCTAACAGCATCCACAACAGGGTAGCAGGTGTAACCTCTAATAGTGTTCACAACAGGAGAGCAGGTGTAACCTCTGACAGTGTTCACAACAGGGGAGCAGGTGTAACCTCTGACAACATTCACAACAGGGGAGCAGGTGTAACCTCTGACAACATTCACAACAGGGGAGCAGGTGTAACCTCTGACAACATTCACAACAGGGGAGCAGGTGTAACCTCTGACAACATTCACAACAGGGGAGCAGGTGTAACCTCTAACAGCATTCACAACAGGGGAGCAGGTGTAACCTCTGACAGTGTTCACAACAGGGGGGCAGGTGTAACCTCTGACAGTGTTCACAACAGGGGAGCAGGTGTAACCTCTGACAGTGTTCACAACAGGGGAGTAGGTCAGGTGTAGCCTCTGACAGTGTTTACAACAGGGGAGCAGGTGTAACCTCTGACAACATTCACAACAGGGGAGCAGGTGTCACCTCTAACAGTGTTCACGCCAGGGGAGCATGGTGTAACCTCTGACAGTGTTCACAACAGGGGAGCAGGTGGAACCTCTGACAGTGTTCACAACAGGGGAGCATGGTGTAACCTATGACAGTGTTCACAACAGGGGAGCAGGTGGAACCTCTGACAGTGTTCACAACAGGGGAGTAGGGCAGGGGTAGCCTCTGACAGTGTTTACAACAGGGGAGCAGGTGTAACCTCTGACAGGGTTCACAACAGGGGAGCATGGTGTAACCTCTGACAGCATTCACAACAGGGGAGCAGGTATTGAGAATGAAATGCCCCTGTGATTAGTACTGTCCATCTGCTTTCAATAAGCTAATTATGTGGTTTGTGGGACTGTATATATATCAAACATGAAACATTTATGCATATTTTGATCAGATAATATGTTATGTCATAAACATATTTCCACTGTTCAGTTGCATTTCATCTGCATGTAAATTAGACATTTGTACATACAGTAAAACCACCATTTATCCCCCAAAATATTGACACATCATGGGATTGTTACCGTCAATTGTGATCAAAAGAATTGGCAATATAAAGGGTGAATCAACAAATGATTTTTAAAACAGAAACTGGATTGTTTGGTTTGGTTTAGTATTGTTAAACGTCCTATCAACAGCTATGGACATTTCAGGACCCCCCCCCCCACTGATATGTTCGTGTTTGTCTCCTTGTGATAGCGCGGAACTGATGCCAACTTTATAGTGCTACCTCACTGAAACATACTGCCAAAGACACCCAGCAGGTCACCCCACCCAGTCACATCATACTGGCAACGGGCGAACTAGTTGTCCCACTCCTAATTTGCTGAGCGTTAAGCAGGAGTAGAAACTACCATTTTTACAGACTCTGGTATGTCTCGGACAGGGGTCAGAACCCAAAGCCTTCCTCACAGGGGCGAAAGCTCAACTAAAGGGCAAAAGTGAGGCTGTGATATATATATATATTTTTTTAATTTTTACAGTAATTTAGGAGGCACATGAAGTAAGGGGCATTTATTACGGGGGTTTCACAGTAGATAGAGGTCAACTTATATGTGAGATATACAGAGTAATTCTGTTACGGTTTATTAGTGTGAATGAAAAGCACATGAGATGTCAATATTTAGCAACAGATATAGATGTGAAGTATCCAAGGATATCAGAAGTTACTTATTCCTTACCGAAAGTCTGAGATTTCCAAAGTTTCCAAAGTCCAATAGCATTATTTGGTAGAAGAGTTCTTTGCTGAAACAAAATGATAAAGTGTAATTACTAATTGTACAGTACAATGGAGACAAAGGAATGATGTTCAGAATAGGTTCTTCTCTTACGTATATCTTGAGGGTTTGACAGAGAAATCCCCAAACTGACCCTCTGTTACAGTTTGAGGACAAGGTTACCACAAAGAGCTACATGATACGGCCGTCACACGCTAAATGAGCAGTTGTTTGTATTGTTGAAAAATATGAACTGCATTAATAAAACAAAGGGGGATTACATACTGGGTACATTAGTAGGGTCCTACATACCTGAGATTCGTGGTATTTACTGGGTACATTAGTATGGTCAAACATACCTGAGATTCGTGGTATTTACTGGGTACATTAGAACGGTCCTACATACCTGAGATTTGTAGTATTTACTGGGTACATTAGTAGGGTCCTACATACCTGAGATTCATGGTATTTACTGGGTACATTAGTACAGTCCTACATACCTGAGATTCGTGGTATTTACTGGGTACATTATAGTAGGGTCCTACATACCTGAGATTCGTGGTATTTACTGGGTACATTAGAACGGTCCTACATACCTGAGATTTGTAGTATTTACTGGGTAGATTAGTAGGGTCCTACATACCTGAGATTCATGGTATTTACTGGGTACATTAGTAGGGTCCTACATACCAGAGATTTGTAGTATTTACTGGGTACATTATAGTAGGGTCCTACATACCTGAGATTCGTGGTGTTTACTGGGTACATTATAGTAGGGTCCTACATACCTGTGATTCGTGGTATTTACTGGGCACATTATAGTAGGGTCCTACATACCTGAGGTTTGTGGTATTTCCTGGGTACATTATAGTAGGGTCCTACATACCTGAGGTTTGTGGTATTTCCTGGGTACATTATAGTAGGGTCCTACATACCTGTGATTCGTGGTATTTACTGGGCACATTATAGTAGGGTCCTACATACCTGAGATTCGTGGGATTTACTGGGTACATTAGTAGGGTCCTACATTCCTGAGATTCGTGGTGTTTACTGGGTACATTAGTACGGTCCTACATACCTGAGATTCAAGGTATTTACTGGGTACATTAGTAGGGTCCTACAGACCTGAGATTCGTGGTGTTTACTGGGTACATTCGTAGGGTCCTACATACCTGAGATTCGTGGTGTTTACTGGGTACATTATAGTAGGGTCCTACATACCTGTGATTCGTGGTATTTACTGGGGACATTATAGTAGGGTCCTACATACCTGAGATTCGTGGAATTTACTGGGTACATTAGTAGGGTCCTACATTCCTGAGATTCGTGGTGTTTACTGGGTACATTATAGTAGGGTCCTACATACCTGTGATTCGTGGTATTTACTGGGGACATTATAGTAGGGTCCTACATACCTGAGATTCGTTGTATTTACTGGGTACATTATAGTAGGTTCCTACATACCTGAGATTCGTGGTATTTACTAGGTACATTAGTAGGGTCCTACATACCTGAGATTCGTGGGATTTACTGGGTACATTAGTACGGTCCTACATACCTGAGATTCAAGGTATTTACTGGGTACATTAGTAGGGTCCTACAGACCTGAGATTCGTGGTATTTACTGGGTACATTATAGAAGGGTCCTACATACCTGAGATTCGTAGTATTTACTGGGTACATTATAGAAGGGTCCTACATACCTGAGATTCGTAGTATTTACTGGGTACATTATAGAAGGGTCCTACATACCTGAGATTCGTAGTATTTACTGGGTACATTATAGCAGGGTCCTACATACCTGAGGTTTGTGGTATTTCCTGGGTACATTATAGTAGGGTCCTACATACCTGAGGTTTGTGGTATTTCCTGGGTACATTATAGTAGGGTCCTACATACCTGTGATTCGTGGTATTTACTGGGCACATTATAGTAGGGTCCTACATACCTGAGATTCATGGTATTTACTGGTACATTAGTAGGGTCCTACATACCAGAGATTCGTGGTATTTACTGGGTACATTAGTAGTGTCCTACATACCTGAGATTCGTGGTATTTACTGGGAACATTATAGTAGGGTCCTACATACCTGAGATTCGTGGGATTTACTGGGTACATTAGTACGGTCCTACATACCTGAGATTCAAGGTATTTACTGGGTACATTAGTAGGGTCCTACATTCCTGAGATTCGTGGTGTTTACTGGGTACATTAGTACGGTCCTACATACCTGAGATTCAAGGTATTTACTGGGTACATTAGTAGGGTCCTACAGACCTGAGATTCGTGGTATTTACTGGGTACATTATAGGAGGGTCCTACATACCTGAGATTCGTGGTATTTACTAGGTACATTAGTAGGGTCCTACATACCTGAGATTCGTGGGATTTACTGGGTACATTAGTACGGTCCTACATACCTGAGATTCATGGTATTTACTGGTACATTAGTAGGGTCCTACATACCAGAGATTCGTGGTATTTACTGGGTACATTAGTATGGTCAAACATACCTGAGATTCGTGGTATTTACTGGGTACATTATAGAAGGGTCCTACATACCTGAGGTTTGTGGTATTTCCTGGGTACATTATAGTAGGGTCCTACATACCTGAAATTCGTGGTATTTACTGGGTACATTAGTAGGGGGTATTTACTGGGTACATTAGTAGGGTCCTACAGACCTGAGATTCGTGGTATTTACTGGGTACATTATAGAAGGGTCCTACATACCTGAGGTTTGTGGTATTTCCTGGGTACATTATAGTAGGGTCCTACATACCTGAGATTCGTGGAATTTACTGGGTACATTATAGTAGGGTCCTACATACCTGAGGTTTGTGGTATTTCCTGGGTACATTATAGTAGGGTCCTACATACCTGTGATTCGTGGTATTTACTGGGTACATTATAGTGGGGTCCTACATACCTGAGATTCGTGGTATTTACTGGGAACATTATAGTAGGGTCCTACATACCTGAGATTCGTGGGATTTACTGGGTACATTATAGTAGGGTCCTACCTACCTGAAATTCGTGGTATTTACTGGCTACATTAGTAGGGTCCTACATACCTGAGATTCGTGGTGTTTACTAGATATAGCTTTGTCTGGTGCTGCATCAGAGCGAACTTCTCGTTGACACAGCCAACAAACTTGTGATTCTTGAACATTTCACTTAAACCTTCAAGAGAAACATTGCTGTTAAAACAAATTATTCAATGTTAACATCAGACCTTAAACAAGAGGTCCAACAGACCTGTATTCCTTAAACGCTATTCAATGCTGTTGGCAAATACACATCTTTTAACTCTGACCTTCAACGTAAGTCAAGGTCACATACACTCTAAACAAATTTTATAGTAATCAAGCTAACAAACTAAAATTCAGAAGTTATCATTTCAAGATTTTGACACCTCTGACCCCTATGACCTTGAAAGAATCTCTAAAAGACATTTTTTTAACAAACTTGATGCATGCAGTCTTTATCTAGCATGTTATCTCGCATGCTAAGGGCCAAATATCAGAGTAGCACTTTGACACAGTGACTCTGGTTAAGGTCATAGGAGTGTATTGCTAAGCGGAAATAGGAAGTACATCCCTTGTTGAAAACCCAATGTAGGGAGACAGTATCACAATTTCCACATATTCTAATGTTTAATATTAAACTGATGAATATTGTATGTTGTTTATTGACAGAACAGTGTGGTCTTCTCTTCACCTCCAATCCGAAATAAATAACACAACACGCAAATACTCATTTGCCGGACTAGCCTGTCGTGCTTAGTGCAGTCGGCGTTTAATTGATTTCTGGTTGTTTCATATGTATATGAATGAGCCTGTGCAAAGGCTCCTCACCCCACTCTCGCGGGCGTGATACAAACGCCCCTAACTCGCGCACTCTGCGCACCCATTGGCGTACACAAACGCCTCATACTAAACCCCTATCCTCGAATGTACCGCGCGCTCAGGAACAACCGGAAATATCCCCGGAAACCTGCATCCCACAGCCAGTGCAATACATTCTCAAGGGCAACAGAGGGACCGCTGTCAAAAAAACAAGAATATGGCTACCTCACCGGATGCTCTCCCGGTCCTTACAAAAAACCTGCACACTCCCTATAAACGTACACATGTTACCACAAACAAAAACAAAAAATACTATTATCCCCGCATAGCCTCCCTGCCCTTATTAAAGCTTAACGCTCCGCGTTCCGTACTCTGTAATTCATGCTATAAAAACAGCAAATATTATATAGGCCGAAATGGAATTTTTAGCCGTGACCGCACTATACGATAGACAGCTAGATAATGACCACCACAGCGTATACACGCTACACACCCGTGTTCCCACGTGGCAAACCGCCTGCACGATATCTCCGTGCCCGAGAAGACAAATAATTCTCTCTAAACTGTCGAACCGCGAGAATATTTAATTCTTTCAATATTAAAGTATTTCAAAGCAATCCAGGCATTAATTCAGTTGTTTTTTAATCAATTAGTCACATGTGTCCATTTTTCTGTACTTCAGGAAACCGGCTACCTATTTCACTACTGTGAAGTTTTTCAAGAACGATAACTCTTACATGCAATTACTCTGTGTATATGGTTTTATTATAAAAAAATTAATCGTTTATAGATAATTAATTTTACACAATTTCAGCATTTATGAAATTGATATACATTAATGCAATACTAATCTATGTCAGTATCATTTTTATTGGCATTATTTTGCAAAAAATTGTGTTTATTTTTTTTTTCCAAAATTCACTCTTTTTTACATAAATTTTCATTTAAAATCCTTAAAATTCTGACAACCTATATTTTTTTTGTGGCAGAAAATTTTCTTTACTTCAAAGCAATTTAACTACAAAATTTGAAGAAAAGTTTACTGAGAAATGGCGACACAATCCTATTACCTTAACATGACCTGTTAATGCCGCTCTATAGCACCTTTGAGGGGATCAGTTACGGGTAGTGCCGCTGTCAGCTTGGATGAACACTGGTCAATGTGCCATATTAAGTTAATTGATATGCTCTGTGAAACTGGTTGACCAGGGCATCAGAGAGGTGACTGGGCATTCTCAGAACCTGTAGCAGACTTAAAGTCATGTGACTGGTCAGTCAACCATATTTGGTAATGATCAAATGATATGCTCTTTGGAATGATGGGGGGAGGAGGAGGAGGAGTGTAATATACACTGCTAGATCATTCTCAGCAAAAGTATCAGATTATTGAAATGCAAAATGTTTCATAGCATGTGAAATCTGAAAATTTGGATAATAGTAGCAAACTTAGACTGTTAGATTTCAAGAAATTAAACATACAAAATGTACATAATTATCGACAAAGAGGATTCCTACTTTGAGAAAGTTTGAGAAAGATATAACTAGGTCTTTCTGATAAAGTGATAAAAAGTTGCAACAATCATTCTTGTTCTTCTGATCAGTTCAAAAATTAAAGACTAACTGGAATTAACTTGTGAAATTTGAGAAAATATTTTCTGCAGGCGTCTTGTTCCTGTGATCAGTTCAAAAAGTGAGCATGCACAACTACGGACTAAGAGGAGAACCAACTGGTGAAATTTAAGAAATCCACCTCTAGTACTTTGTGAGAAATAGTAGTAACTAGAACACTGACAGGTCAGTAAGGGCCCCGTCTTGTGGCAATATATCCCCCATGATCATCAAGAAGCAATCTGCCCATATATATGAGCTTGAAGTTTGATATTTGGACTTTAAAAGAATCGCAAGGAAGCAAAATATACATTTTACATGTACTATGATGTGAGTCTTGTTTCCTTCCACCTCCATATTTGCTGGGCTAACAGGAATGTAAATACTGGTGCAATACTCATTTGTTAGCTTTGATTTGTTTTATTTCACCTTATATACCTCCTTCATCAAGAGCCAGGGTCAAAGTCAGAGATCCACTTTGTCTTTGACCTTTGGACCCAAATGACCTTAACCATTAACTCAGTGACCCTGATCTTTGGTCAGTTGACTAATTCTTTAATTCCGACCACCTTTGCTTCTTAATATCATTACAAAATATTCATCAGTGAAAATTACAAAACTTGACCTTGACCCTTTGGACCCCATAACCTGGACCTAAGGTCAGTTGACTCTGTGTTAAGTTCTGAACAACATTGCTCCATAATGTGATAACAAAATGTTCATCAGGAAAAAGGTACAAAATTTAACCTTCACCTTTTACCCAGTGACCTTAACCTTTGGTCAAGTGACTCCTTGTTTAATTCTGAGCTACATTGCCTCAAAGTGTCATAGCGAAATGTTCACCAGTGAAAAGATACAAAATTTAACCTTGACCTTTGACTTAATGATCTTGACCTTTGGTCAGTTGACTCCTTGTTTAATTCTGATCAACATTGCTTCATCATGTCATAACAAAATGTTCATCAGTGGAAAGATGCAAAATTTGACCTTGACCTTTGAATCTAATGACCTTGACCTTTGACCTCGACTTTTTACCTCAGTGTCTCTTTGTTTAATTCCGAACAACTTTGCTCCATAATGTCATAGCGAAATGTTCACCAGTGAAAAGCTACAAAATTTGACCTTGATCCCTGACCCAATGACCTTGACCTTTGGTCATTTGACTCCTTGTTTAATTCTGATCAACATTGCTTCATCATGTCATAACAAAATGTTCATCAGTGGAAAGATGCAAAATTTGACCTTGACCTTTGAATCTAATGACCTTGACCTTCGACCTCGACTTTTTACCTCAGTGTCTCTTTGTTTAATTCCGAACAACTTTGCTCCATAATGTCATAGCGAAATGTTCACCAGTGAAAAGCTACAAAATTTGACCTTGATCCCTGACCCAATGACCTTGACCTTTGGTCATTTGACTCCTTGTTTAATTCTGATCAACATTGCTTCATCATGTCATAACAAAATGTTCATCAGTGGAAAGATGCAAAATTTGACCTTGACCTTTGAATCTAATGACCTTGACCTTCGACCTCGACTTTTTACCTCAGTGTCTCTTTGTTTAATTCCGAACAACTTTGCTCCATAATGTCATAGCGAAATGTTCACCAGTGAAAAGCTACAAAATTTGACCTTGATCCCTGACCCAATGACCTTGACCTTTGGTCATTTGACTCCTTGTTTAATTCTGATCAACTTTGCTTCATAATGTCATAACAAAATGTTCATCAGTGAAAAGATGCAAAATTTGACCTTGACCTTTGAACCTAATGACCTTGACTTTTGACCTCAATGTGTATTTTTGTGAACTGAACATCTTGACCAAGTTTCATGAACATCGGTCAATAAATACCAAAGTTATCAGCCAGGAACAAAATTTGTGGACAGACAGAGTGATTACTATAGGACACCCGTATCTCTGATACGGGGCCCTAATAACGTTAATTTTCATAATCAAATATTGCCACAAGGCAGCCATCTTGTTCTTTTGATCTATCTCGCAGTCAAACAACCTCAACTAAGGACTTAACAGAAACCAACATCGGAAGTTTGAGAAAGATCCATCCTGGACAACGTGACAAATGGTGACAAGAACTTTTTAAGGTCACAGGTGATGGAGGAACAGAGATGAACAGACGGATGATGAAGTATGGACGGAAGGCAATTTTAACCTCCAACAATTTGACGATGGTTGGCTTAAAGTATTACAGACCGAAAAATTCTGACAATATAGATCGAGGTTTAATGCAAAGATCAAAGTACATGTATTTTTTTTTTTACTGTACATGGTACAAAATACACTGAAACTTCGAAATTTCATTGAAAATTTACTGCTCTCCTGTCAACGTCTGCAATGTACGCTGCACTGTCCAAGGCCCACATGGCCTATCTGGTTAAACCCTTCCAACAATGGGTTTATCTGTACATGAAATGAATTTGGATTAACTATGTTATGGCAGAAACAATCTTCAGGATTGATTTTTATTTTACCTTGCTTTTATCACTGGCATTAAGTATTTTATCCTTTCATCAGGTTTTTCTTAATTTAGAAACTCTTGCTACAAGAATTATACATGTGTATATAGCGAGGAGATAAGGACACTGTAGGAGAACCAGAAGCCAATCAATTCGCTTTGTCCTAGTTTGGATATTAGTGTTAATTCAGAAAGATATGAAATGCTTTGGCCCTAATTCCGTCCAAACTACATCAACAAGAGGCCCCAGAGGCCTGAATCTCTCATCTGGTTATTTGAGGAATCATGGCAAAAATTTGTTGCTGAAAGTGATATTGGAAATATTTCTCTATTTTAAGCTACGCATCTCGGGGGTCAAAAGCTTTGCTTCATAAATCATTTGATTTCATGGTTCCAAGAAAGACTCAAAGCAGATGATGATCGAGTGTCAATAAGGCCCTTTTTTGGGCCCCGATATATTCAGATTTTCAACTCCTGAATTTTGTTCAAAGATGTCCTATTGTATGACATGTGGAAAAACTAACGTTAAAGTTTGACCGAAAGAGGGTTTTTGGGGTACCAAAAGGGGTAGGATAAATCACAAATATAGTTTGATATTTCCCAAAATGGGCTTAAAAACCAAAATAATACCATTTCTGTTCTTGCAAACATGTATAAATTAAACAACCATATGTAGCAGAATGAAAAATGACAGAAATTCTACAGGGGGTTCTTTTAGGTCATTTTCAATTGAAAAGTGATTTGTTTTCTCAATTTATATTTCGACTTGAAATTTACAACTTCACTCATTTAAGTAGACTTTCATAAATTGCATATTCACTACATAGTTTCTTTTTGTTTTATACTGAGTTATGGCTTCTGGACACATCACAAACCTGGCTATTTCAAATATCTTTCAATCTTAAGTGAATTAAAAGGTGCAGGACACCTTTTATATGCTATAAGTATAAGATACGAATAGTTAATATTGTATATTATATATATCATATAATATTTGCTCAGCACCTGTGGCTGGAGTGAGTTCCAGGTCCTGATTTGCTTTTTTACTTATCAAAATCAAAAATGGCATTTGCCACCACAACTACTGTAAAATGATTAATTTAATATATGAAGTTTGTTTTGCTGGCAATTTTAAGGCTCCTTGACTCAAGGAAAGTATCAGCTTTAATCGTTAAAGTTAACCAATTTCATTGTTTTATCAAATGTTCTGCCTATTTCCAATGTTTATCTGCTGATTGTACATAGAAGGCATTTGGGGATAAGCATGTAACTTGCCATAGAGTTTAGTTATATGATGATATTTACTTTGTGAAGCTTCATACTTATCCCACAATGCCTTTTTACTTAAAAACACTTTTTCTTGTGATTTGGAGTACAAGGACCAAAGTGCATCTCCTTGCCTAACACCAAATATTTCCTGACAATACTAGTCTATATGAATGTATGTAGATTAAACAGGCCCAGTAGTGTTTATAGTAGTCAAAGGGGCGTTTGACATGCTACACTGACCAAAAGTCAGATAGTTTATGCTTTGAAAACGCCAAGAGGGACTAAGTTGTTCGTTCAAGTTAATGCTTGCAATTAACAGTTAATCCTTTTGTTGATTCCATACGGTTTATTTTTTACATTCAATGCTAGCTGCTACTCATAATATTTCCTATTATAATAGTATTTAAGGTTTATAAACTTTGAAATCTCAAAAAGGGATAACTATATACACAACAAGAGGCCCATTAGGGCCTGTATCGTTCACTTGGATATCTAAGCAATCATGGCAAAATATTCTCCAAATGAGATCTAAGGGAATATGCCAGACCTCAATACCAATTCTTGTAGTATGTCTGTATTAGATTTTTCATGCCCATCAATTTAATGTATGGTTATTGGGTGGGGATCTTAACTGTTTCCAAGCTATGACTCAGAAACTAGATCCCTAGGGTTGTGGCCAGACCCCAGGATCAATTATAATATCATGAATGCATTCATCTTTTTATGCCCAACCATTGTATATATAGTTTTGGGGTGGGGATCGTAACCATTTCGAAGTTATGACCCAGGGGTTAAGTCTGGAAGCTTGTCTGACAGATGTCAGTATCTGTATGAATGCCAACATGCTTAAACTTAATCAGGAAAAGACGGAACTAATCGTCTTTTCCCCAAAGTGTCAGCAAACAATGGCTCTCCAGCTCAAGGTTGGTGCCAGAACTATTGAGACTGTTTCAGCTGTTAAAAACCTAGGGGTATACTTTGACAGTTCTCTGAACATGGAGAAACAAGTGAACGCTATTGCCAAATCCTGTTACTACCAGATCAGAAACATCAGCTGTATATGGCAGTTTCTAACTGCAGATGCATGCAAGATTTTGGTGCATTCACTTGTTACCTCTCGGTTGGATTATCTGACAAACTAACAAGTCGTCTACAGAGGGTCCAGAACACTGCAGCACGGCTAGTTACTCGTACTCGAAAGAGAGAGCACATCACACCTGCGCTTTATTCGTTGCACTGGTTACCGGTAAGATACAGGTTGCAGTACAAAATTCTGGTATACACATACAAGGCACTGAATGGAACAGCTCTTCAATACCTACAGGAGCTTGTTACCCTGTATCAGCCGTCAAGATCACTGCGGTCAGAGTCAGAATCTTTGTTGTGTGTCCCAAAATCTCGTAGTGTGACCTACGGAAACAGATGCTTTGGGAGGATTTTGGCTACGTTGTGGAATAGCTTACCATCTGCTATAAGGAAGTCAAATACCCTGGCCAAGTTCAAGAGGGACATACAAACTCACCTCTTCATGTCTGCATTGTAGAATCTTTGCAAAGACGTCATGTAAATACCACCCTTTTATTTGTTCAATTATGTGCACATTGTTTGTTAAATGTATGAAAGTGATTGCAAGCCTTTGTTTTCACAATTATAACCATTACTATTATCCATATGTTGTAAAGCGCCTTAGAGTAACTTTACAAATTATATAGGGCGCTATATAAATGTTGTATATTATTATTATTATTTTTTGTCTCTTTATGCCAAGCATTTGAATATACAGTTCTGGGGTGGGGATATCAACCGTTTAAAAGTTATGACCCAGGGACTATGTCTCAAAGGGTGAGGCCAGACCCCAGGGCCATCCTGGAAGCAAATGTGCATGCTTCTCTTTATAATCAACAAATGGGTCGTCAGTCCCACCATTTGTACAATTTTGAATCCCTGCCTCCCATGGATGCTTCTGACCAAATATGATCGATATCCATGGCATAATTCTTTTTAAGAAGTTTATAGCAATATAGCCAAATTGCCCCCTTTTGGCCCCACCATTTGTACAATTTTGAATCTCCATTACCGAAGGATGCTTTCAGTTAAATATGGTTGATATCCATCTGTTAGTTCAAGAGAAGAAGTCCCTTAAATCAATATAGCCCAATTGCCCCCTTTTGCCCCGCCCCTCAGGTCCCTGGGGGGGCCAGATCCACGGTTTATACAAAATTAGTTCCCCTTCACCCAAGGATGCTTCACATCAAATATGGAACAAATCCTTGCATTCCTTCAAAAGAAGTATTTTAAAGAATATTTCCCCTATTGGGCCCCGCCCCGCAGGTCCCTCGGGGGCCAGACCCCTGGTTTATGAAAAATTGGTTCCCCTTTACCCAAGGATGCTTCTGACCTAATATGGAACAAATCCTTTCATTCCTACAGAAGAAGAAGGATTTTAAAGAATTTGCTATATTTCCCCTATTGGGCCCCGCCCCTCAGCCCCCAGGGGGCCCAGACCCACCATTTTGGTCAAAATCTGCTTAGTCGTTTATGACTAGTAGCGATTTTTAGGAAAAGTTGACGGACGCCACGCCATTGCATAAGCTCACTTGCCCTCCGGGCAGGTGAGCTAATAAAACCCTGTTTACTCAAACACGTAGAGTCCAGATCAATAGTTTGAGGAATACATGGTATTCGACGATTACAAGGTTAAACCGACATCGTCATTTTTTCATTAGGTGGGACACCAGACAGTATGAGTTCTCCAACTATCGCGGATAGTAGATGATAGAAGAAAAAAGAAGTTTGATCAAGATAACAGCATTGAATTAGATTTAAAATAGCTAAGCAATGAGAATATATAGCCACCGTTATTAAGAAAGTGAATAAAATTAAAAAGCTGCATGTGTAACGTACTTGTCATTTTAACATAATCCGCCATACTGTAATCGACTACGTAAATTTTACAAAATATCAGAATGAGAGGAACTCTTTGATAATTTTAAAACGAAGAAAACCTTGAATCCTTGTTATCATAATGTTGATTGATAACGAAATAAACCATCACGGCATATTCAGGTTTGAATATCTTTAAAGTTGGTTGGATTTTGACCAAGAGACTAAGTCCCCAGGGGTTGGTAGGACCTGGGGGCATGATTTCTGAAGTCTCTTCTAGGCTATAGGATGTTCTTAGGATTGGCTGTTTATTGGAGGTGTTTGGATAGAGTTGGGTGTGGAGGGACTGGGGGTAGTTGATTCTATGAAGCTTCAGATGTTGGGGATCATTTGATAGGACTCGTGGGAGCTGTTCTGGGATTTTGGGACTCTATGGAGTTGACATTTGAATCCATACCTTTATGCGTGTCGTCTCTGATGGCCTGCTGTAAGGACAGTACGCTGGAGAGCTTGATTTGGCGACGTTTTGTCTGTAGTCTTAGCGCGTTGTCTGTTTTTGAACTGCTGACTTGTCCAGGGCTGTTTGAAACAATTAGATGACTTTAGGCCTAAGAATGTAAATTCAATTTTCAATAAGGCAAAGTATTGCAAGGCAATCCATAGTCCCCCACTGCGAATGATTTCTTTATTTACTGAGCTGTACACCTATCTCGGGATATAGTGACACATTTTTTGTACTCTGCACTCTGCCAGACAACAAATACATGCATACGAAATTTGGTTACTCCAGGTGAAATAGTATAGAAGATACGCCCTGGGAAAAACTTTCTGAAAAGTTGAGGTCAGAGGTCAAACCATACATCACAGTGACCTCCTTTTTGTACTTGACACTCTGCCATCCCAAGATGTACCTACATACCAACTCTGGTTACTACATGTGAAAAATTATAAAAGATATGCCCTAGACAAATCTTCTGACGGATTGACAGATTGCAAACCTAGTTTACTTGTTTAAACGAGATGGCTTAGGTTGGATTCCCAGATCACATGTGAAAGGTCAAGCATAGCATGCCTGACTTTACAGTTAAACCTGCTACGGACACCACTCTCTAAAATGATAACCCAGGTTGACCACTCCATGAACTCCCATTGCATTTATTGTAATTATTGACTGAACCTGTACCAAGACCCCGCCTGCCATCAGTGACCACATTATCACACGTTGGCATCGAGACATTCGTCTTAATTGATAACCACGATGAAACTGCAGCTAGACCTGCTTGTAATACGGTAGGCACTCATAAACATCCCACTCATTCCACAACTGTGAGAAATGTATTGTTCATGGCTGGTCTGCGGGCACATCGTCCTGACCTCGACCCCCATCCTTACTGTCTCTTTTTAGTAACCTTGACATTGACCTTTAATAAATTTACATACCACAGGGTATTACCATGTTTAATTTAAAACAGATGAGACTTATGGATTCCGAAATAAGGACTTTACCTCCCAAAGTCTATTTTTAGTGGCAGTGACCTTGACCTTAATAACTTTTTAAACCTCTACTTCACGTCTACATATCATAATGTATTACCATGTCAAACATCAAAAAGATTAGACTTATGATTCTGAAATAAGTACTGACACCCCTTACAGTCTATTTTTAGAAACAGTAACCTTGACCTTAGAAGTCTTGAATTTCATGTTGCAGATTACACATTTCACAGTGTACATGTATCCCCATGTCAAATTTCAAACAGATTAGACTTTTTGTTTCCAAGACCATACCAGGAGACTGAAATGTGTGGATGAACAGACAAACAGCGTGATAACTATAGGGCACTCACATCTCCAACGAATTACCTGATACAAATTTTGACCATTATCTTACACTTCCTCATGCAGATGGCCTTGACCTTGGAACACACACCTTGGTCAGGTACTCACAGTACAGTTCTGACAGTTACTGTACACACACCATGGTCAGGTACTCTCAGTAGAGTTCTGACAGTTACTCAGAACACACACCATGATCAGGTACTCACAGTACAGTTCTGACAGTAACTGTACACACACTTTGGTCAGGTACTCACAGTACAGTTCTGACAGTAAGTGTTCACACACCATGGTCAGGTACTCACAGTACAGTTTTGACAGTTACTGTACACACACCCTGTTCAGGTACTCACAGTACAGTTCTGACAGTTACTGTACACACGCCTTGGTCAGGTACTCACAGTACAGTTCTGACAGATACTGTACACACACCTTGGTCAGGTACTCACAGTACAGTACTGACAGATACTGTACACACACCTTGGTCAGGTACTCACAGTACAGTTCTGACAGTAAGTGTTCACACACCATGGTCAGGTGCTCACATTACAGTTCTGACAGATACTGTACACACACCTTGGTCAGGTACTCACAGTACAGTTCTGACAGTTACTGTACACGCACCATGGTCAGGTGCTCACATTACAGTTCTGACAGTTACTGAACACACACCATGGTCAGCTACTCACAGTACAGTTCTGACAGTTAGTGAACACACACCCTGGTCAGGTACTCACAGTACAGTTCTGACAGTTACTGTACACACGCCTTGGTCAGCTACTCACAGTACAGTTCTGACAGTTACTGTACACACACCTTGGTCAGCTACTCACAGTACAGATCTGACAGTTACTGAACACACTTTGGTCAGGTACTCACAGTACAGTTCTGACAGATACTGAACACACACCTTGGTCAGGGACTCACAGTACAGTTCTGACAGATACTGTACACACACCTTGGTCAGGTACTTACAGGACAGTTCTGACAGTAAGTGTTTACACATCATGGTCAGGTACTCACAGTACAGTTCTGACAGATACTGTGCACACACCATGGTCAGGTACTTACAGTACAGTTCTGACAGATACTGTGCACACACCATGGTCAGGTACTTACAGTACAGTTCTGACAGATACTGTGCACACACCATGGTCAGGTACTTACAGTACAGTTCTGACAGATACTGTTCACACACCTTGGTCAGGTACTTACAGTACAGTTCTGACAGTAAGTGTTTACACATCATGGTCAGGTACTCACAGTACAGTTCTGACAGTTAGTGAACACCCTCCCTGGTCAGCTACTCATAGTACAGTTCTGACAGTTACTGTACATACACCTTGGTCAGGTGCTCACAGTACAGTTCTGACAGTTACTGAACACACACCTTGGTCAGGTACTCACAGTACAGTTCTGACAGTAAGTGTTCACACACTAGGGTCAGGTACTCACAGTACAGTTCTGACAGTTACTGTGCAGAAACCTTGGTCAGGTACTCACAGTACAGTTCTGACAGTAAGTGTTCACACACTATGTTCAGGTACTCACAGTACAGTTCTGACAGTTACTGTACACACGCCTTGGTCAGGTACTCACAGTACAGTTCTGACAGTAAGTGTTCACACACTATGGTCAGGTACTCACAGTACAGTTCTGACAGTTAGTGAACACACACCCTGGTCAGCTACTCATAGTACAGTTCTGACAGTTACTGTACATACACCTTGGTCAGGTACTCACAGTACAGTTCTGACAGTTACTGTACACACACCTTGGTCAGGTACGCACAGTACAGTTCTGACAGTTAGTGAACACACACCTTGGTCAGGTACTCACAGTACAGTTCTGACAGTTACTGAACAGTTTTTTCATGTCAGACGTGCAGATTTGTGATTCAGTTCCTGTATCAACAATGTTGCTATTTATTCACCCTACATTGGTAAGATTTGGCTGACAAGGTGATCACAAAGCTGATCTATCTACTGTTTGTTTCACAGTTAAACTTCACAGTCATGGAGGTGTAAATTGCTAACAAGGGGTGACGGACAGGGCCTCATTGGCGGCTACTAGTATTACTGTACATGTGTTGACCTATTACACGAAGACACTACAATAATACACTGTGTTCTACATGCCGCAAATAGACTTCTGAAAAATATTGTTTTAACATTATGCGAAGAGCTGCCCTGTTCATCCCATTTTTGTGAAACTATATACATCAACATGAAATCTTAAACTGCAAAGAACAACAGATCCTCATACAACCATACAAATGTTTTGAATGCTGCCAATACCTAAGCTAGTGAAAAAAGTGCTTGTAACTCTGAAATAAGAGGAAATGATACTAAAATGCAGGAAACTAATGATTTTGGTGATAACAGCTTTATTTTTATATTTTTTAACCGAGGATGTTACAGTACACTCTAGACCTCAAGGCTGACTGAGGATGTTACAGTACACTCTAGACCACAAGGCTGACTGAGGATGTTACATTACTCTATAGACCACAAGGCTGACTGAAGATATTTCAGTACACTATAGACCTCAAGGCTGACTGAGGATGTTACAGTACACACTAGACCTCAAGGCTGACTGAGGATGTTACATTACACTCTAGACATCAAGGCTGACTGAGGATGTTACATTACACACTAGACCTCAAGGCTGACTGAGGATGTTACAGTACACTCTAGACCTCAAGGTAGACTGAGGATGTTACAGTACACTCTAGACCTCAAGGTAGACTGAGGATGTTACAGTACACTCTAGACCTCAAGGCTGACTGAAGATATTACATTACACTCTAGACCTCAAGGCTGACTGAGGATGCTACAGTACACTCTAGACCTCAAGGCTGACTGAAGATGTTACAGTACACTATATAACTCAAGGCTGACTGAGGATGTTATATTACACACTAGACCTCAAGGCTGACTGAAGATGTTATAGTACACTCTAGACCACAAGGCTGACTGAAGATGTTACAGTACACTATATAACTCAAGGCTGACTGAGGATGTTATATTACACACTAGACCTCAAGGCTGACTGAGGATGATATATTACACACTAGACCTCAAGGCTGAGTGAGGATGTTACAGTACACTCTAGACCTCAAGGTAGACTGAGGATGTTAAGGTACACTCTAGACATCAAGGCTGACTGAGGATGTTATATTACACACTAGACCTCAAGGCTGACTGAAGATGTTACAGTACACTATAGGCCACAAGGCTGACTGAGGATGTTACAGTACACTCTAGACCTCAAGGCTGACTGAGGATATTACATTACACTATAGACATCAAGGCTGACTGAGGATGATATATTACACACTAGACCTCAAGGCTGACTGAGGATGTTACAGTACACTATAGACATCAAGGCTGACTGAGGATGATATATTACACACTAGACCTCAAGGCTGACTGAGGATGATATATTACACACTAGGCCTCAAGGCTGACTGGGGATGTTATATTACACACTAGACCTCAAGGCTGAGTGGGGATGTTACAGTACACTCTAGACCTCAAGGCTGACTGAAGATGTTACAGTACACTCTAGACCACAAGGCTGACTGAGGATGTTACATTACTCTATAGACCACAAGGCTGACTGAGGATGTTACAGTACACACTAGACCTCAAGGTAATCTGAGGATGTTACAGTACACTCTAGACCTCAAGGTAGACTGAGGATGTTACAGTACGCTGTAGACATCAAGGCTGACTGAGGATGTTATATTACACACTAGACCTCAAGGTAGTCTGAGGATGTTACAGTATATAATACACTCTAGACCTCAAGGTAGACTGAGGATGTTAAATTACACTATAGACATCAAGGCTGACTGAGGATGTTATATTACTCAATAGACCTCAAGGCTGACTGAGGATGTTACAGTACACTCTAGACCTCAAGGTAGACTGAGGATACTCTAGACCTCAAGGCTGACTGAGGATGTTACAGTACCCTCTAGACCTCAAGGCTGACTGAGGATGTTACAGTACCCTCTAGACCTCAAGGCTGACTGAGGATGTTACATTACACTCTAGACTTAAAGGCTGACTATACACTCTAGACCTCAAGGTAGACTGAGGATGTTATATTACACACTAGACCTCAAGGCAGACTGAGGATGTTACATTACACTCTAGGATGTTACATTACACTATAGACCTCAAGGTAGTCTGAGGATATTACAGTACACTCTAGACCGCAAGGCTGACTGAAGATGTTACAGTACACTATAGACCTCAAGGTAGTCTGAGGATATTACAGTACACTCTAGACCTCAAGGTAGTAGACCTCAAGGCTGACTGAGGATGTTACAGTACACTCTTGACCTCAAGGTTGACTGAGGATGTTACAGTACACTCTAGGCCTCAAGGCTGACTGAGGATGTTACAGTACACTACAGACATCAAGGCTGACTGAGGATGTTATATTACTCTATAGACCTCAAGGCTGACTGAGGATAGGTTACAGTACACTCTAGACCTCAAGGCTGACTGAGGATGTCACAGTACACTCTAGACCTCAAGGTAGACTGACTGAAGATGTTACAGTACACTATAGACCTCAAGGTAGTCTGAGGATGTTACAGTATATAATACACTCTAGGCCTCAAGGTAGACTGAGGATGTTACAGTACACTCTATACATAAAGGCTGACTGAGGATGTTATATTACACACTAGACCTCAAGGTAGTCTGAGGAAGTTACAGTATATAATACACTCTAGACCTCAAGGGAGACTGAGGATGTTACATTACACTCGAGACATCAAGGCTGACTGAGGATGTTACATTACACTATAGACCTCAAGGTAGTCTGAGGATATTACAGTACACTCTAGACCTCAAGGTAGACTGAGGATGTTACATTACACTAAAGACATCAAGGCTGACTGAGGATGTTATATTACTCTATAGACCTCAAGGCTGACTGAGGATATGTTACAGTACACTCTAGACCTCAAGGCTGACTGAAGATGTTGCTGTACACTATAGACCTCAAGGCTGGCTGAGGATGTTACATTACACTCTAGACCTCAAGGCTGACTAAGGATGTTACATTACTCTATAGACCTCAAGGCTGACTGAGGATAGGTTACAGTACACTCTAGACCTCAAGGCTGACTGAAGATGTTGCTGTACACTATAGACCTCAAGGCTGACTGAGGATGGTACAGTACACTCTAGACCTCAAGGCTGACTAAGGATGTTACAGTACACACTAGACCTCAAGGCTGACTGAGGATGTTACATTACACTATAGACCTCAAGGTAGTCTGAGGATATTACAGTACACTCTAGACCTCAAGGTAGACTGAGGATGTTACAGTACACTCTAGACATAAAGGCTGACTGAGGATGTTATATTACACACTAGACCTCAAGGCTGACTGAGGATGATATATTACACTATAGACATCAAGGCTGACTGAGGATGATAAATTACACAATAGACCTCAAGGCTGACTGGGGATGTTATATTACACACTAGACCGCAAGGCTGACTGACGATGTTACAGTACACTCTAGACCTCAAGGCTGACTGAGGATGTCACAGTACACTCTAGACCTCAAGGTAGACTGAGGATGTTATATTACACACTAGACCTCAAGGTAGTCTGAGGATGTTACAGTACACTCTAGACCTCAAGGTAGACTGAGGATGTTACATTACACTATAGACATCAAGGCTGACTGAGGATGTTATATTACTCTATAGACCTCAAGGCTGACTGAGGATGTTACAGTACACTCTAGACCTCAAGGCTGACTGAGGATGTTACAGTACACT
>NW_018408646.1:128818-137911 GCF_002113885.1 Mizuhopecten yessoensis
GACTGAGGATGTTACAGTACACTCTAGACCTCAAGGCTGACTGAGGATGTTACATTACTCTATAGACCTCAAGGCTGACTGAGGATGTTACAGTACACTCTAGACCTCAAGGCTGACTGAGGATGTTACATTACACTGTAGACCTCAAGGCTGACTGAGGATGTTACAGTACACTCTCGACCTAAAGGCTGACAGAGGATGTTATAGTACACTCTAGACCTCAAGGCTGACTGAGGATGTTACATTACTCTATAGACCTCAAGGCTGACTGAAGATGTTACAGTACACTCTAGACCTCAAGGTTGACTCAGGATGTTACAGTACACTGAAGACCTAAAATAGGGCTGACAGAGGATGTTACAGTACGCTGTAGACCTAATCTAAGGTTGACTGAGGATGTTACAGTACGCTGTAGACCTAATTTAAGGCTGACCAAGCATGTTACAGTACGCTGTAGACCTAATCTAAGGCTGATCGAGGATGTTACAGTACTCTGTAGACCTAAACTAAGGTTGACAGAGCATGTTACAGTACGCTGTAGTTCTAAACTAAGACTGACTGAGTATGTTACAGTACGCTGTAGACATAATTTAAGGCTGACCAAGCATGTTACAGTACCCTGTAGACCTAAACTAAGGTTGACAGAGGATGTTACAGTACGCCGTAGACCTAATCTAAGGCTGATAGAGGATGTTACAGTACGCTATAGACCTAAACTAAGGCTGACCATGCAAGGATGTGACAGTAAGCTGTAGACCTAATCTAAGGTTGACAGAGGATGTTACAGTACTCTGTAGACCTAAACTAAGGTTGACTGAGGATGTTACAGTACGCTATAGACCTAAACTAAGGCTGACCATGCAAGGATGATACAGTAAGCTGTAGACCTAATCTAAGACTGACAGAGGATGTAACAGTACGCTGTAGACCTAAACTAAGGCTGACCATGCAAGGATGTTACAGTAAGCTGTAGACCTAATCTAAGGTTGACTGAGGATGTAACAGTACGCTGTAGACCTAAACTAAGGTTGACTGAGGATGTAACAGTACGCTGTAGACCTAAACTAAGGTTGACAGAGGATGTTACAGTACGCTGTAGACCTAAACTAAGGCTGACTGAGGATGTTACAGTACGCTGTAGACCTAAACTAAGGCTGACTGAGGATGTTACAGTACGCTGTAGACCTAAACTAAGGTTGACAGAGGATGTTACAGTACACACTAGACCGCAAGGTAGACTGAGGATATTACAGTACACACTAGACCACAAGGTAGACTGAGGATGTTACAGTACGCTGTAGACCTAAACTAAGGCTGACAGAGGATATAGAAAGCTTTTAATCTCTCTGCTGACTGGGGCGGCCAAACACTGAAGACATCATTCACCACCGTTGCTGTCACATGATTTAAACTTAACGTCTGTCCACGGCTTTCAACGAAATGCTGTAGCTTTCATGGCTGACCAGTGTAATGTTATCCCTCATGATTTTCCCCTTGACCATATCGTGTGATGAGACCCTGAAATGGACACTGATTGAAACACGCAGCAGTAACTTTCACCCGTCTATAGCCTACTGTTTAATTGATTTGAACTGTGGCATGCATCTCTGAGGGAGGTGTTCTCTGAGTGCCAACATATTTACCAACAATTAGGCAGGTATTGTTTTATGAAACAAATATGGCAAGTCAATTATATACTGTTTCATAAAACTTGCATTTCACCTGTGAATATACCCGAAATTTACCTGTGTTTTACACATTCTCTCAGATATTTTTGCCATATTAGGTCCAAATCAACCATTAAAAGCTCAGTTTTTACCGTCTTCAGTTGCAGCATCTTTTTACTAAAATTAAGCACTTACAAGGGTTTCCTTATATTCTATTATATTTTATTCAAACTTTGTGTACTCATGATCATTTCAAAATCTTAAAATACTTAAAGTTAGAAAAAATAAGGTAACAAAGTCAGGGAGGGGGACCAGAGCTAGGACATGATTAACTCATTCACCCCCTGAAGACATTTGAACTAATCCAATTCAAAGGTTGGAATAGTTCATTATCAAATTGCAGGGGTGAATGTGTTTAGGGCAGTTTGAGCATGTTTATAGTTGAGGCCTGAAATACTTATCTCTGGGTGGTCATAGCATGGTCAGTTGGTGACAGTTGTGAGATTGAATTGCTGGTATATTTATAAACAAACATTTGACTAGACCATGCTGCTGACCTGGTCTTTCAAAGTTCACGGCTGGCCTGAGGTCAGCCGCACACTTGTACATGCCATCTCTATATACTCCTGTACTGTAGAAACTGTGTGGTAATGTTTGAGAAAAGTTTTGAATACTACATGTACTATGAATACAAGAGAATTTCAAATAAGTCTGACGCATGGCACAGATCCTATCAACTCCATCTTTGTTTAAATATTGCTCATGATGGGAAACTTCAATAATAGTTATTTGGACATTCTTGTGCTAACTGGGTTACGAAATTTTAAGAGGGATTAGCAGCCACCATTCTAATATCTTCTTCAGGTCAGTTTTCTCTTCTCTGATGCATTGGGTCATGTCAACAATAACTGAAACTTACACTAATTGATAAAATCTTCTATGCTATTTTATTTCCGATCAATTTGAAATAGTATAATTGGGTTAAAATTAATGGTAAGAAGTAATTTAAAAACGAACTCTTTTTTCCATGCTTCCTTAGGCTAAATCCTTCAAAAATTAAATTCCCTCCATGCACAGATGATCCAATTAAGCCAAACATGAATAATAAAAACATAAATACCCTGTGGCAGTTCTGGACTAGTAGAATATGCTTGATGGAGTAATAAGTGACTGGAATCTATAGAATACTGCTTTTAAAACATCTGAATTTGAAAACTTCCAAAGCGAAGTAGCATGCATACATGTCAAACCTTTTGATATTTCCGTCGGCGAGATTTTGTAACATGCGCTCAGAATTAAAAGCATAAAAAATATGAGTATATACACCCTCAGTAAATAATTATTAAACACTTCTAAATGGCATCTTCTGAGCTGTTCTTTCAGATGAACCCATCAGATCTTACAAAATAAAAAAAGTTTAGAAAATTCACTGGTTCAAAATGCTCAATTTCAGGGTCCACAATCGGAAGACTCACTCCAAAATAGGGAGAGCTGGCAAGTATGCTAGTGGTTTCCAAATATATGTGTTAAGATGCAAAAAGTAAGAAAATCACTTTGTTTTTGTTAGCTGTAAAAACCGTAAAACTAAAACTGTAAGTATATACTGTAGACAGGGAAGTGTCTAGTCTGTCAACAACAAATGAGCTGGAATTACACTCTGGGATTAATGGCCACTTTTTGATGCGAGTTTGTGTTGTTCTACTGTCGTCTGCAGACAAGTTGACAGATCACCATGTCTCCACCAGTAACTCAGACAAATGTTGTTTTTACTGGTTAAGGTCAACCCCACCAGTCATCAGTAAACACTTTATCAATAAATTATCACGCGTCATATATTGAGCACTATGTATATAATCAAAGTGTTGAGGCTACCTGACTATGGTAGGTTTTTATAGACCGGGGCAGTTCAAAGACTGGACAAGGTCAAAGGTCACAGATTTTAGCAGGTCAAAATCACAGATAAGGGCATTTTAGTTAGTGGGGCATGTAACAAGTCACAGATTGAGAGGGGTCATAGTTCACAGATTGAGAGGGTCACAGGTCACAGATTGAGAGGGGTCACAGGTCACAGATTGAGAGGGGTCACAGGTCACAGATTGATAGGGGACATCACAGATTGGGGCAAATCAGGGAGAGAATAATGCCACAGGCAGACTTGGGCATGTCAGAGGTCAAAAATTGGGGCAAATCAGGAAGACAATCAGGTCACTGGTAGCAGACTTGGGCAGGTCAGAGGTTACAGACTGGGAGAGGTCAATGTCACAGACTGGAGACAATTAGGTCACAGGTCAGACATGGGCAGGTCAGAAGTTACAGACTGGAAGAGGTCAATGTCACAACCTGGAGACAATTAGGTCACAGGTCAGACTTGGGTAGGTCAGAGGTTACAGACTGGGAGAGGTCAATGTCACAAACTGGAGACAATTAGGTCACAGGTCAGACTTAGGCAGGTTAGTAAGGGGAGTAGGGGGCCGGTCACGCAGAGAATCAGGTCACTCAGACTGACTCAGGAAAATGGGAAGATCAGATGTTACAGACTGGGATATTATATCAGAAAGAGAATGAGGTCACTTACTAGGCATGTCAGCCTTCTTGGATTGTTGAAGTTGTATGGGGGTAACTGTTAGTGAACTATCATGATTACCAAGTAAAATAAACAACACACCATTTTGTACTGTATCCTTGTTAAACCTGGCATGCAATTAAACTTGTATCAAATAATTTAAATTAAAACTCAGCATTAATATGTTATATATAGTAAAACGTCATACAAACTTACCCGTCATCGACCTCCATCGCTGAGCTATCTTCACTGTGACCCCCGTTTCCTTGGTTACTGGAACTTTGATTGGCTGGACCTCTGAGGAAGGCATCCAGTTTTTGTTCCTTACTGTCCGTCCTCACCATGTGATGTGCGTAGGTTTTGTCACCGGACCCTGTACAGGGTGAAATCAAAATTCAAAACTGTGATTTTTTTTATTACTTATGAAATTGTTTAATCATGAAGGGTCTCACAAAATACACTAACAGTTATCATGTACAATACAACAAGAGGCGTAGAGGGCCTGTTTCGCTCACCTGAATATATGAGCAAGCTTGGGGAAATATTCTCCATCAATGTAATTTTGCAAATATGTTGAGTCTCCTTAGCTTAAGAATGTTCTAAACTTAACAAGAGGCCCAGAGGGCCTGTATAGCTCACCAGGTTTTACTTCTATTTCCCCTATTGGACCCTACCCCTCAGGTCCCTCAGGGGCCACACCCACCGTTTATACAAAATTGGTTCCCCTTTACCCAAGGATGCTCAACACCAAATATGGACAAAGTAGGATTTTAAAGAATTTGCTATGTTTCCCCTATTGGGTCCTGCCCCTCAGCCCCCAAACAAATTTAGTCAAAATCTACTTGGCCGCTCAGGACTAGTAGCGTTTTAAAGAAAAGTTGACGGACGGACGACGGACGCCACGGACCAGGTGAGCTAATAAAACTTTATACTACTCTATCCCAGCATCCTACTGGTCAAATATCATCACCAAGGACCTTGTGGTAATGTTTTTATATATTTGACCCCTTTGACCTTGGAAGTAGGTCAAGGTAATTTATTTAGGGAAAATTGATAGCATTCCATCCCAAGTTGAGTTCTAGCCAACTATCATTGCCCTGGGCCACATGGTTATTCATAAGTTGTTAATTTTTTTATTATATATATTTCATGCCTGTGACCTTGAAAGAAGGACAATATACAATTATGGTCTTCAGGTCTATCCCTGATTTACTATATGACTGGTGCTAATTCCCAGCCCTGATTGGAGGAACGACGTCATGTGACGAGTCTGTAAATATGTTACAGACTATAAATAGAAAAGTGTTACAGACCTCGACCTATATATAGAAAAGTGTTACAGACCGCTACTAAAAACAGTACGTGGTAATTTCCCAGACAGTAGTTTCTGTGACCTTGAAAGTAGGACAAGGTCATTTATATGAAGAAAATTTATAACACTCTGTCCCAGATAACTACTGGTCAAGTATTATCACCATATGATTTAAATTGATTTAGAAGAAGTTGCTCAAAGGTTTTAACATACTTGACCCATGTGACCTTCACCCTATGTCAAGGTCAATCAGTTGAGAAAACTTAAGTTTTACATGCCTTGCAACCTTGAAAGTATGTCAAGGTCATTTATTTGAGGAAACTTTATATCACTCTGTCCTAGGTACCGACTGACCAAAGTACCATAACTCTCGGCCTCCTGGATATTCAGAAGAAGTTTTTTATTTTATTTTTTAAATATTTGACCCATGTGACCTTAAATTAAGATCATTTTTTTTTTATAGCACTCTGTCCCAGAAACCTACTGACCAAATAGCATGGCCTTTGAATTCTTGAGAAGAAGTCGTTCAAATATAAGGTTGATGGATGATGGACAACACACTATGCCATAAGCCCAACTGGCACTTGCGTAGTTGAGTTAACAGAATGTAGACAAAGACGATTCAAGGTTTTGCACTAAATGACCCCCACCCTTAGTCTGGGGGTCAGCCTCCTATAGGTTTCTTTACTTTGTGACCCCTTATGGTCGCCCCTCAGACCACTGGGGAGTCAGCCTCCTATAGGTTTTCTTTACTTTGTGACCCCTTATGGTCGCCCCTCAGACCACTGGAGAGTCAGCCTCCTATAGGTTTCTTTACTTTGTGACTCCTTATGGTCGCCCCCACAGATCACTGGGGAGTCAGCCTCCTATAGGTTTCTTTACTTTGTGACCCCTTATGGCCGCCCCTCAGCCCACTGGGGGTCAGCCTCTCTGATAGATTCTTATCCTTGATTACAACAGCACCTTTAGTCTGTTTTAGAGAATGTATCATGATTCTCGTCATCTAAGAATTGTTTTATGAAATAATGTAATGGTGAAAATCTACCTGTCAGTTTTAGAGGAGACGTCGTTTGAAAGTTTTTCACTATTATAACTTATGGCCCTGAGCCCCTTAGTTCCTTGGAGGGGTCAGGACTTATTCCCCTGGAGGGGTAAGCCCTTTATAGATTTTAATCCCAACCACAGGCTGACGATCATCATCACATTTCAGCAAAATTGGAGATGGTTCCTGAGAAGTTGATTGTATGATTGTTTACAGACTTGGCAAAAGGCAGGATGGACAACAAATTAAAGGACAAAAGACAAAATGACCATATAATCACAAAAGATCACTTGAGCAATTCAGGGGTCCTAAACAGTTGACAAATGAAGGGTGCTCCTGCACACCATAAGCTCACTAGCACTTCCTGTCAGGTAAGTTATCTTATTAGTTTACGTGCAACAGACAGACAAACCAGGTGAGCTAACTCCAAACTTTAAGGACAACAGACGAAGGATGACGACGACGCCAGACACTGTGAGACCAGGAAGGGGTGGGAGGGGTGGGATGGGTGTAGGGCAGCACGATCGTGAATTCAGACCTAATGCTTCTAAGATCAATAGACAGGAAGAATGAGCTACATTATTCATTGAGTACTAATCAATTTACATACATACAGTTCAAACTTGACTATAAATAACGGTATACGAGATTATAAAGATCAGGCTAGTTAACCTGAAGTGTTAAATAAATACAAACCCGCCCACTGACGACAACATGCAGGGGGTAAAAATACCATCATTTCTAAAAACAATCAATGAAGCTTTTATTTCACAAACCTAGAATATCATTCTTTATTTTACTCAACAGTTTTTATGGACCTTGGGCGCCTTTATTTGCGTGTCGTGCCATTGTCAGCTGTCTTACAATGCTGTACATTTACAGACATTAAGAAACTGTGACTGGTACAAACACTCGTGTGACACAAGTGGGCTTTACAGTATCATATTTATTTCATTTAAAATTTTGAATTTGAATTTTTATTTTTACTTAATTGATACTGTTTCGTATAACATCATAAAGATCTGGAGGATAAATGATGAATTTGTCTCATTGAGTATTAATGTATCTCTACAATGAACCATTATCTTATATCAACCCATCTTTTAGCTCATTCTATACTGCCTATCACTTATCTAACTCTGTATTGAATAACCATTTCTGTGGTATTTTATCAAACAAAAGGCCCATGGGGTCTGAAGATGCTCACCTGTTTTAAGTGGAAACATTTTAGTAATACATTTGAGCAGGTTATACTTGCCAAATATCGTGACTACAGATCTAAAGATGTTTCACTTCTTAAGAAGAAGTCATTTTGATGTTTTAAAAAACTTGACTTTTGTAAACTTGAAGATTTGTCAAGGTAATTTATGTTTGTAAAAAGATGTTATTTTAGCATCTTGATAAATTGGACCCCTAACAGCCTTGTGGACAATGCTAGATCCATTTCGTGAATTGAAAGAATCTTGATCTTGATATTTGACTGCTGTAACATTTTCATAAAATATGTCACATGCCATGCAAACACAAAATGTACTGTACTGGCCAAATATCTGACTCTAAGCTTTGTAGTTCTTAAGAAGAAGGCATTTCAGCTATATAACAAATTTGACCTCTGTGAACTTGATCATTAAGTCAAGCTCATTTTGTTTCAATTAAAATCTTTTTGATACTTCATGCCAGCAAGATGCAAGATAAATATTGATGGAGAGGACTTATGTAGGCTTATCTGTTGTCCAATTCCTTCGTTATTGGACAAAAAAAAAAGTTGAAATGAAATGAAAGATGACTATAATAATGCAAGGCTCATTTTTGGTTCTGCCTTTAAACGCTTCTTGAGAATTGTAACAAATTTGACCCCTGTCACTCTAAAGACGGGGTTGAGGTCTTTTCTGTTTGAAAACTTGTAGTACTTCATTACGTCAGCCATCTACTGGCCAAATGTCATGACTCTTGGCTGTTAACCAATTGGATCAATTTATTGAAAATTGATTATGTTTAGCTTCAAATCTTTGTAGACCATAAACTATGGGTATTTCACAATAAATATAACAAGAGGCCCATGGGCCTTAACGGTCACCTGATATATTTATACAGAGAGTTGATTTTGTTTTTAACATGTACAGAAATATTATTTAAAGTGACAAAAAACAACAAGAGGCCCATGGGCCTTAACGGTCACCTGATATATTTATACAGAGAGTTGATTTCGTTTTTAACATGAACAGAAATATTATTCAAAGTGACAAAAACAATAAAACCACCTTATTCAATATCAAGCATACAGATTTCAGACTAAAAAGGATTTGAAACTAGCACCTCTGATTCTAAACAAGGAAAATGAAGAAATTTTAGCACACTGACTCCCTTGAGCCCCACCCTACAGCCCTTGGGGGTAGGGCTGGCTCAAAATTTTCAAAGTATCAAACTGTCAACTCAAGGTTATAATTCCAATCAAGTTATTAACATGTAATATTCAAAGTATCATTTGCCATTATAAACCATAATAAAT
>NW_018408646.1:138370-138521 GCF_002113885.1 Mizuhopecten yessoensis
ATACTGATAATGCTAACCCAAATTGAATTACTTCCAATGGAAATTAAACAAATGTTGGTCCAAAATGTGATTTCCCTATATAAACTATAGTAAAGTTTACCCCCTCCCCAGGGGAAAACGTGATGCCCCCGGGTCAAGAAATTCACAATTT
>NW_018408646.1:139585-140500 GCF_002113885.1 Mizuhopecten yessoensis
TTTTTGTTGACCTTTGTCCATGGAAGGTCCCTGCAAAATTTCATTGAAATTGGTTCAGGGGTTTTGGAGAAGAAGTCGAAAATGTAAATTGTTTACGGACGCACGACGGACGACGGACGACGACGGACAAAAGGCGATCGCAATAGGTCACTTGAGACTTTGTCTCAGGTGACCTAAAAACTTATTCAATATCTAGCATACAGATTTAAGACTAAAAAGTATTTGAAACTAGCACCTCTGAATCTTATAAACAAGGAAAATGAAGAAATTTTACCACACTGACTCCTTTGGGCCCCACCCTACAGCCCCTGGGGGTAGGGCTGGCTCAAAATGTTCAAAGTATCAAACTGTCAACTCAAGGTTATAATTCCAATCAAGTTATTAACATGTAATATTCAAAGTATCATTTGCCATTATAAACCATATACTTTGTCTCAGGTGACCTAAAAATCAGTTGAACGCTGGTTCAATACATGTACAAGAAGATTTTTAAAAGCCCAAAATTTGTTTTTCAAATGTCCCAATCTTTTATTGGCATATTACCAGAAGATTTTGTGATGAAGCAGACTTGTATAAAACAAAGTGATGCCAAACCTCTGAAATTTAACAAAGCGATAAAGAAACGGGGGAAACACTTGATGATTTATTCTATGATGAGATTTCCACACAGAATCCGATAGGAGTCTCCAGACCAATACCAGCTACATCAGCAGAATGAGTCCAGGAGTCTCCAGACCAATACCAGCTACACCAGCAGAATGAGTCNCACCAGCAGAATGGGTCCAGGAGTCTCCAGACCAATACCAGCTACACCAGCAGAATGAGTCCAGGAGTCTCCAGACCAATACCAGCTTCATCAGCAGAATGAGTCCAGGAGTCTCCAGACCAATACCAGCTACACCAGCAGAATGAGTC
>NW_018408646.1:145492-146354 GCF_002113885.1 Mizuhopecten yessoensis
CAGCAGAATTGAACCAGGAGTCTATAGACCAATACCAGCTACATCAGCAGAATTGAACCAGGAGTCTATAGACCAATACCAGCTACATCAGCAGAATTGAACCAGGAGTCTCCAGACCAATAACAGCTACACCAGCAGAATGGGTCTGATGTATACACTTAGCAGATATAAAAAGTTTGATTGACATAAGGTGCCGCCTCTGCCTCTCATAGCGTGTATGTTTGCTATTATACAGCTGGCACGGACACAACTAAGACATCCCATGGATTATCACTTCAGTGACAGACCGTCACAGACAACTCATAGACAAGCAACAGCTGAATCAAGGTAAAATACTATTTATATAGATTTTCTCCTTTATTTATTTATCTATCTGATTTCTAATTTTGTATTCTGTATCATGCATGCAGACTTTGAATTGAAGACAGTTTTTCGTTTATCTCACTGTAATGAAAGTTATGTGGTGTTTGAAATAATTTTTGATACGTGATCAAACTTGGTTCATTTTCCAAACCCGTACAATACTAACTCAATATGCATTAACATTTCAAATATATATGTATATAGATAGGAGTGGTACATGTACTTATAGTTATAATAGATGTATTTTTATTTATAACAGATACCATAATATCTATAAGAGACATTGTAATATCTAAAACATACATCGTAATATCTAAAACAGACATTGTTATATCTAAAACAGACATTGTTATATCTAAAACATACATTGAAATATCTAAAACAGACATTGTTATATCTAAAACAGACATTGTTATATCTACAACAAACATTGTTATATATCTATACTAGACATTGTTATATCTAAAACAGACATTGTTATATCTAAAACAGACATTGT
>NW_018408646.1:147501-167331 GCF_002113885.1 Mizuhopecten yessoensis
TAGACATTGAAATATTTATAATAGACTTTGTAATATTTATAATAGACATTGTAATATTTATAATAGACATTGTAATATTTATAATAAACATTGTAATATTTATAATAGACAATGTAATATCTATACTAAACATTGTAATATTTATAATAGACTTTGTAATATTTATAATAGACATTGTAATATTTATAATAGACATTGTAATATCTATACTAGACATTGTAATATTTATAATAGACATTGTAATATTTATAATAGACATTGTAATATTTATAAAAGACATTGTTATATCAATAATAGACAATGTAATATATCTAAAATAAACATTATAATACCTATAACAGACATTGTAATATATATAACAGGCATTATAGTATCTATAATAGGTAATGCTATATCTATTACAGACATTGTAATATATATAACAGACATTATAGTATCTATAACAGACAATGTAATATATATAACAGACATTATAGTATCTATAACAGACATTGTATTATCTATAACAGACATTGTAATATATATAACAGACAATGTAGTATCTATAACAGACAATGTAGTATCTATAACAGACAATGTAGTATCTATGACAGACATTGTAATATATATAACAGGCATTATAGTATTTATAATAGGTAATGCTATATCTATTACAGACATTATAGTATCTATAAAAGGTAATTCTTTATCTATAACAGACATTGTAATATATATAACAGGCATTGTAGTATCTATAATAGGTAATGCTATATCTATTACAGGCATTATAGTATTTATAATAGGTAATGCTATATCTATTACAGACATTATAGTGTCTATAATAGGTAATGCTATATCTATTACAGACATTATAGTATCTATCAAAGGGAATGCTATATCTATAACAGACATTGTAATATATATAACAGGCATTATAGTATTTATAATAGGTAATGCTATATCTATTACAGACATTATAGTGTCTATAATAGGTAATGCTATATCTATTACAGACATTATAGTATCTATAAAAGGTAATGCTATATCTATAACAGACATTGTAATATATATAACAGACAATGTAGTATCTATAACAGACAATGTAGTATCTATAACAGACATTGTAATATATATAACAGGCATTATAGTATTTATAATAGGTAATGCTATATCTATAACAGAGATTGTAATATATATAACAGGCATTATAGTATCTATAACAGACATTGTAGGATCGATAACAGACATTGTAGGATCGATAACAGACATTGTAATATATATTTCAGGCATTATAGTATTTATAATAGGTACTGCTATATCTATAACAGAGATTGTAATATATATAACAGCCATTATAGTATCTATAACAGGCATTGTAGTATCTATAATAGGTTATGCTATATCTATTACAGACATTATAGTATCTATAAAAGGTAATGCTATATCTATTACAGACATTGTAATATATATAACAGACATTATAGTATCTATAACAGACATTGTAGTATCTATAATAGGTAATGCTATATCTATAACAGACATTGCAATATATATAACAGACATTAGAGGATCTATAAGAGGTAATGCTATATCTATAACAGACATTGCAATATATATAACAGACATTAGAGGATCTATAAGAGGTAATGCTATATCTCTTACAGACATTATAGTATCTACCTATAACAGACATTGCAATATATATAACAGACATTATAGTATCTATGATAGGTAATGCTATATATAAAACAGACATTGTAATTTATATAACAGGCATTATAGTATCTATGATAGGTAATGCTATATCTCTTACAGACATTATAGTATCTACCTATAACAGACATTGCAATATATATAACAGACATTAGAGGATCTATAAGAGGTAATGCTATATCTATAACAGACATTGCAATATATATAACAGACATTAGAGGATCTATAAGAGGTAATGCTATATCTATTACAGGCAATATAGTATCTATAATAGGTTATTCTATATCTATTACAGACATTATAGTATCTATGATAGGTAATGCTATATCTCTAACAGACATTGTAATTTATATAACAGGCATTATAGTATCTATAGTAGGTAATGCTATATCTATTACAGATATTATAGTATCTATAGTAGGTAATGCTATATCTATAACAGAGATTGTAATATATATAACAGACATTATAGTATCTACCTATAACAGACATTGTAGTATCTATAACAGCCATTGTAGTATCTATAATAGGTTATGCTATATCTATTACAGGCAATATAGTATCTATAATAGGTTATGCTATATCTATTACAGGCAATATAGTATCTATAATAGGTTATTCTATATCTATTACAGAAATTATAGTATCTATAGTAGGTAATGCTATATCTATTACAGAAATTATAGTATCTATAGTAGGTAATGCTATATCTATTACAGACATTATAGTATCTATAATAGGTAATGTTATATCCATTACAGACGTTGTAATATCTACAAAAGATATGTACTGTATATCTTGTGTAATTTTTATCATCACCAACTGAACCTGTATCAAGAGACCACCTGTGTGGTAAGGGACAGTTTTATTTTTTTTCTGTTTTAGTGATTTCATTTTTAATTAAACTTGTATTAAGAAACCACTTTTATTTTTTTCCGATTTAATGATTTCATTGTTATCTGAACATGTATAAAAAGACTATTTTGATTTGTCCATTGTAGTGATTTCATTGTTAACTGAACCTGTATTAAGAGACCCCTGTCCTAACTGAATAAAAAAACCAGTTTTCGAATGTCCTCAGAGTGGTCTCTTTTTATAGGTTTGAAGTTAATATTGAGTAAATTACTAGTGTCTTATAACCACATGACTTTACATATTATGTAGTGATTATGATAATGCATTTTCTGATGATAACATGACGGTATTAAGCATTAACAAATATTTTGAACAGATCATCTACAATATTTCGCCAATATTATCAATATTTACATCTGCACATATATATATTAGCAGATTTAAACAGCACATAGTGGCAATATGTGGTTTGTGTATGTATGAATTGCTATATTGCATGTTAATTATGAGTCAAGAATCTTGAGTGTTTATCAAAATATGGACACGCATCACAATCCATAAATATCACTTCAATAAGTATCTGTATCTACCTATCTCAACTATCTATCAAAACTGAAATGTTCACTACCTTTAAATATTAATAGACAATCAAACTTGCGCATGAATTACTACATTCATAAGGAGACCACCTGTGTTTAAGACAACACTTTTATACCTCCATTAGGAGACCACCTGTGTTTAAGACAACACTTTTATACCTCCATTAGGAGACCACCTGTGTTTAAGACAACACTTTTATACCTCCATTAGGAGACCACCTGTGTTTAAGACAACACTTTTATACCTCCATTAGGAGACCACCTGTGTTTAAGACAACACTTTTATACCTTCATAAGGAGACCACCTGTGTTTGCAGACTTATATAATATAAACTTCATTTATTTTACAACAATTATGAAACAAGTTATCTCAACTTATATTAATCACTCTTGTTGGCCCAGATGTTAGCGCGTGGGGGCCTTAGTGTGGGAGGAAACCGGAGTACCAAGAGAAAACCCACTTCGTCGGGCAGGTGACCCCAACCGCCTTGGTGAAAGGCAAGTGCGTTATCCACTGCACCACCCAACCACCCTGATATGTTTAATTGCAGATTTACATATAGGCAATAAAACATATGTGTTCGCCTGGCATCTCGGATTACACAAGTCAATTGTGCAAACACATATTTAACAAGTACTAATTGTAAAGGGGGACCATTACAGAAGTCCCCCAAACTGCCTCCATAGTCGCAAAGATACATCAGATATGGATCACAATCGCATAAAACACCTTCATACTAAATTTCAGTGAAATCGAACAATATCTGAATTTCGACCAATCTGAAGCCTCCATATTGTTGGTATGGCAGCGAAACCTATGGGGTTGAATTTCGCAGTCCCCTAATACCCCTATATAACAACTGTTATCAAAACCGAACAATATCTACCCTATAGTTGCAAAGACGCATCAGAAAATGATCGCAATGCCTTTATACACCTACATACTAAATTGAGTGAAATCGAACAATTTCTAAATTGCGACCAATTAGAAGCCTCTGTGTGGTTGCTATGGCAACGAAGTTATGCAATTGAATTTGCAGTTCTTTAATCCTTAGGCTTCTACATTGATTTCTATGTAAACGGACACCACTACTGAATTAATTATTGAAATTTAAATTAATTTACTTGATTTTTCAAATGTGCATAACTTGAAAAATATTCGTTATATGGGAAAAAAGTTAAAATTGTTCGTTGTTGTCTCTAGTATATATGAACGTTTTCAATTCTTAAGTTGCTTCAGTATTTACCTGTACAGGTGGTAATAAAGGTAAGAAAAGATGAAACTTTTAATTAATCAGATTTAAGCAAGAGAAAGATCCTTTTAACATTATTTTTGTCCGCAAATGCGATTGGCAAATGATAACAGAGATTATAAACTTCATTTTTGACATAAGACGCTGTACATTTACACGAAGATTCTCAGGTAAAAAGGTCAGGTATTTCAAAATTTCAAAAAAGCATCAATCTGATGACACAGACACAAATGACTTAATCTGATGTCACAGACACAAATGTCTTAATCTGATGTCACAGACACAAATGTCTTAATCTGATGTCACAGATAAAAATGTCTTAATCTGATGTCACAGATACAAATGTCTTAATCTTACTTAGTCTTAAATCAAAAGCAACAATGCCTTAATCTGATGTCACAGACACAAATGTCTTAATCTGATGTCACAGATACAATGTCTTAATCTGATGTCACAGATACAAATGTCTTAATCTGATGTCAGATACAATGTCTTAATCTGATGTCACAGACACAAATGTCTTAATCTGATGTCAGACACAAATGTCTTAATCTGATGTCACAGATACAATGTCTTAATCTGATATCACAGATACAAATGTCTTAATCTGATGTCACAGACACAAATATCTTAATCTGATGTCAGACACAAATGTCTTAATCTGATGTCACAGACACAAATGTCTTAATCTGATGTCGGACACAAATGTCTTAATCTGATGTCATTGACAGAAATGTTTTAATAGTATGTATTTAGATTCAATTGTTTTTATCTGACAAAGCAGACAGTTAATATCATAAATACTGTAACAGTTAAAATGATTGTGGTGTGGAAATGCTTTCCTTTTTCGTGTAAATGAGCCTGAAAATATCCACTGTGATATAGAATACCCCCATATCGATTTCAGAACCATCGCCAATAACGTGATCGCATCAAAGAGTCACAATGCAAATATTTCCACCTGTGAGAACTTTGACTTTTATAGTAGTAGTCGTTGACAGATAAAGAACAATCTGATATGAAATGTGATTTGTTCACAAATTTAGCGTATTTTCACCAGAGGTCATGGTATCAACTTTATCTATTTTCAATATTCAATATAACAACTTAATTCTCAGGGCACACATACATGTATCCGATATAGAAATGAAATTGAAGTCCTGATCTTTATAATAAGAATTGATGAGACCTTCAAGCTTGGTTCCATTTTAATGTGGGTGTTTTAATCAAGATGTTTCCCTTTTAAGGGTATCGTATTTACTGTAACATAACATCTGCCTTGTTAATCAACGATCTATAATTGATCGGAGGATTCATCTTGCAAAAAGAGACCCAAGGGACCTGAAGATGCTTGACTGAGCTTTGTGGACTTATTATTGACTCGACCTTGTTACTTAGAAAGATCGCCTACGATATTGTAGTATATGTATGTAATACCTAGTGTTTGTGAGATATCTAGTAATTCCAGTATTATTGTATATACCTTGTTACTATGAGAGATCGCCTACAATATTGTAGCATATGTATGAAATACCTAGTGTTGGTGAGATATCTAGTAATTCCAGTATTATTGTATAGACCTTGTTACTATGAGAGATCGCCTACGATATTGTAGTATATGTATGAAATAACTAGTGTTTGTGAGATATCTAGTAATTCCAGTATTATTGTATATACCTTGTTACTATGAGAGATCGCCTACAATATTGTAGTATATGTATGAAATACCTAGTGTTGGTGAGATATCTAGTAATTCCAGTATTATTGTATATACCTTGTTACTATGAGAGATCGCCTACAATATTGTAGTATATGTATGAAATACCTAGTGTTGGTGAGATATCTAGTAATTCCAGTATTATTGTATAGACCTTGTTACTATGAGAGAACGCCTACGATATTGTAGTATATATATGTAATACCTAGTGTTCGTGAGATATCTAGTAATTCCAGTATTATTGTATATACCTTGTTACTATGAGAGATCGCCTACAATATTGTAGCATATGTATGAAATACCTAGTGTTGGTGAGATATCTAGTAATTCCAGTATTATTGTATATACCTTGTTACTATGAGAGATCGCCTACAATATTGTAGTATATGTATGAAATACCTAGTGTCGGTGAGATATCTAGTAATTCCAGTATTATTGTATATACCTTGTTACTATGAGAGATCGCCTACAATATTGTAGTATATGTATGAAATACCTAGTGTTCGTGAGATATCTAGTAATTCCAGTATTATGGTATATACCTTGTTACTATGAGAGATCGCCTACAATATTGTAGTATATGTATGAAATACCTAGTGTTGGTGAGATATCTAGTAATTCCAGTATTATTGTATAGACCTTGTTACTATGAGAGAGCGCCGACGATATTGTAGTATATATATGTAATACCTAGTGTTCGTGAGATATCTAGTAATTCCAGTATTATTGTATATACCTTGTTACTATGAGAGATCGCCTACGATATTGTAGTATATATATGTAATACCTTTAAGGCTTATGTTTGTAAGATATCTAGTAATTCCGGTTTTATTGTAATGACCTTGTTAGATATCACAGCCGAACACTCCCGTTTACCTGAGGTAGCTCAGCGGGTTAGAGTGATAATGTAACAACCTGAAGTCCGGGGTTGGAAACCTAGTCTAGCCCCACTGAATTACACTCAAAACACTATCATTGATTATATTTTGATTATTTCATCTCGTTTATTTCTCATAAATTTCCCGTAAGTTATATTTGGTTTTCTTTTGGCAGCTTGAACTCCTTAAAAAAACAAGAGGCCCATGGGCCTTAACGGTCACCTGAGTCTATAGTATTTATTTTTGTTGTTGAAATATGTACCAATTTGAGTAAAAAATAGTATAATGTTAACTTAACTTTGTCAGGACCATGAGCTGATCATTCCTAGACCAATTTTAAGTGAGATCGGCCTATTAGAACTTAGTAGCAAAATAGCGGCCATGGCAGCCAAATTGTATTTCTGATTGACCCGAAAAATAACAACACTTTGTCAGGACCATGAGGCGATCATTCCTACCAACTTTCAGTTCAATCGGTCCAGCAGAACTTGACTTTAAGTTTGAAATAGGTTTTCAAAATGGCGGCCGTGGCGGCCATATTGGATTTCTGATCGACCCGAAAAATAACAACACTTTGTCAGGACCATGAGGCGATCATTCCTACCAACTTTCAGTTCAATCGGTCCAGCAGAACTTGACTTTAAGTTTGAAATAGGTTTTCAAAATGGCGGCCGTGGCGGCCATATTGGATTTCTGATCGACCCGAAAAATAACAACACTTTGTCAGGACCATGAGGCGATCATTCCTATCAACTTTCAGTTCAATCGGCCCAGCAGAACTTGACTTTAAGTTTGAAATGTAAAATGTTAACGGACGACGGACGACGGACGACGACGGACGAAAACGGATAGCAATAGGTCACTTGAGCTAAAGCTCAGGTGACCTAAAAAAAAAAAGTCTTTATTTCGTGACCCCCACATCAAAAGCATACATACTCAACAAAATAACAAGACAAATATGAGGTTGTGTGGGCAGACATAAAACATCAAGCACCACCCGTGTCTGCAAACACTTTATATATTTGTTACTGTACCTTTCTTACAAAAACAATTTTAAACTTGTTCCAGATAATCAAAGAAACCCTACTATGGTGTAATTCATTTTTTCAATATTTTGAAAGATGAAATACTGGTTTATTATGCTTCTGTATACAAAACATTCTGAATACCATTAAATGATAAGGTTTCAGACCGGTACCGTCTGTACTTGATCTTTGAAATTCACAGGAATCTATATATAAGGTTATTGCTGGCTCTGCTATTGGCTCCACATGATGGAAATGTCTCACTTAATTTCATTCTTAGAACCATTAAATCAGGACTCAAGAAGTGGGATTTAAATAGAATGTGGATTTTGAAGAATCTTCGAGATTGTTTTATCAATCTTGGACAGTCTATGTATCTATCGAAACATTTGACTTTGTACATTGCAATGTTTTGGTCTATCCTTTTACAGACTTAAGGAGTAAAGACAAATGGTTATTAAGTAACTATATTTGATCATACACATTAGTATGACTTTAAACATTTCTACTGACAAGAAGCCCAATGGGCCTGAATTCCGCACCTTCTTTTTGTTTCACATCTGTGACCATTGAAGAATTTCAAGGTGTGATTTATTTAAATAGGTTAAATATCATTACACATTATTGATCTTTGTTGGCAGATTTAAACTTAATGTCAATCGATCACACTGCCATTTCAGCAGAAATATCTTTGAAGTTTTATCCTTTTTACCCTTTCGGGCACCAAAATTATTTTGATCAGCCCCTTTTCCTTCACAAATATGAATCCCAGCTATCACCTTGGTATACTTCCTAATCCCTTTTAGACCCCGACCCTCTGGTACCTGGGGAGCTAAAACCTCCACCATAACAACCCCGAGTCCACTTTGCCAAAGGATAATCAATACCAAATGTGGTTAAAATCCCTTCAACAACACTGATGGAGTAGAATTTAAGGTTTTACCTTTATTACCCCGTCTGACCACGCCTCTCTGCCCTAAGGGGATGAACACACCCTTAGTTCATACAACTCTTAATTCTCTTGGCCCATGCATGTGTTATGCCACATTAGACGAAAAATTATGTGTACCTGCTCTTAAGGAATATTTGTTTAAAGATAAACCCCTATTTCCCTTTCTGAGCTAAAAATCTGACAATAGACAGATTACAACCAGACCTTGGGGCTAGGTGACTAATGAGTCCCTTAATCCTTTCTTCACGCCCTGATAGCCATGTTTTAACATCCCTTGAGATACTGGTTGTATAGATTGTAATCCTACAGAATGTTGTTTACATTTCTGACCCTGTATAAACCAAGCAAGAGTTCACCCTCAATAAATCAATTATTACTATTGTATTATCATTGTATGTATTTGGATTGTCACTAAATTATCTCCCCTTAGGAAGATTATAGCATCAACACCCTAAACTAATAACTAAAGAATTCTATTTTAAGTATGAAGTAAAATCGAAAACCTACCTGATGATGATGATGCTTTGTCATCTGCTGCGATGGAAGCATTTGGAAGTAGGGCCTGGAAGTATACAAATAATATTCTACCATTAAAACTATGTCAAACTGACATTAATATTACTCTGTATTGGGATGAAAACATTTAATTCAATACCTTTACATTTTCAAAACACTTTTTTATCATAAATTAATCACTCTTTATAAGTTATTGAAAGCAACTTGCAATTTAAATAGGGAAACAGTTATTTGTACATCCATCCCAATTAAAGTTAAAGTTAATTAGTAACATATAATACAATTAATATTTCACAACATACAGAGCAGTATAACTTCATAATTCAGAGATACAAATGTATAACATTTTAATCTCCAGCCAAAAAACAGAGATCTAGGACGTCAAATTATCTTACAACAAAAGTTTAATCTAACTTGTACTTGTAAGATATAACTAGAAATGCCTATAGGATACTGATGTCCACTGCTGAAAGGGTTCCTTACACACAATACTTAGACACTAAGATCATAATGAGTATATAAATATATAAACTTTGTATATTTTATAACAATTGTGAATCAAGTTATTTCAACTTATATTAATCAATCTACATTTGGGAACATTTGAAGTGGTCTCTTAATATAGCTGGTCTCTGTATACAGGTTAAGCTCATAATAGATTGAACCATTATAATACGATACATTAAAAGTGATCTCTTAACACAGGTGGTCTCTTAATACTGGTGATCACTTAATACAGGTGATCACTTAACACTGTGGTCTCTTAACACAGGTGGTCTCTTAATACCGGTGATAACTTAATACAGGTGATCACTTAACACTTGTGGTCTCTTAACACAGGTGGTCTCTTAATACAGGTGATCACTTAATACAGGTGATCACTTACCACTGTGGTCTCTTAACACAGGTGGTTTCTTAATACCGGTGATAACTTAATACTGGTGATCACTTAATACAGGTGATCACTTAACACTGTGGTCTCTTAACACAGATGGTCTCTTAACACAGGTGGTCTCTTAATACCGGTGTTAACTTAATACAGGTGATCACTTAACACTTGTGGTCTCTTAACACAGGTGGTCTCTTAATACCAGTGATAACTTAATACAGGTGATCACTTAGCACTTGTGGTCTCTTAACACAGGTGGTCTCTTAATACAGGTGATCACTTAATACAGGAGATCACTTACCACTGTGGTCTCTTACCACAGGTGGTCTCTTAATACTGGTGATCACTTAATACAGGTGATCACTTAACACAGTGGTCTCTTAACACAGGTGGTTTCTTAATACTGGTGATCACTTAATACAGGTGATCACTTAACACTGTGGTCTCTTAACACAGCTGGTCTCTTAATACTGGTGATCACTTAATACAGGTGATCACTTAACACAGGTGGACTCTTTAACACAGGTGGTATCTTAATACAGGTGGTTGCATGTGCAGATTTGACTGTGATCTTTTAACCTGTCTTACTGAGTAGGTTCGGGACGAGTTAGACCCCAGTAGTTTGGCCTCTACAGCTTTCTGTATGTAGGTAAGGGATATGTATACCTGTGTGAAGTAGGTTCGGGACGAGTTAGACCCCAGCAGTAAGGCCTCTACAGCTTTCTGTATGTAGGTAAGGGATATGTATACCTGTGTGAAGTAGGTTCGGGACGAGTTAGACCCCAGTAGTAAGGCCTCTACAGCTTTCTGTATGTAGGTACGGGATATGTATACCTGTGTGAAGTAGGTTCGGGACGAGTTAGACCCCAGTAGTAAGGCCTCTACAGCTTTCTGTATGTAGGTACGGGATATGTATCCCTGTGTGAAGTCGGTTCGGGACGAGTTAGACCCCAGTAGTTTGGCCCCCACAGCTTTCTGTATGTAGGTAAGGGATATGCATACCTGTGTGAAGTAGGTTCGGGACGAGTTAGAGCCCAGTAGTTTGGCCTCTACAGCTTTCTGTATGTAGGTAAGGGATATGTATACCTGTGTGAAGTAGGTTCGGGACGAGTTAGAACCCCAGTAGTTTGGCCTCTACAGCTTTCTATATGTAGGTAAGGGATATGTATACCTGTGTGAAGTAGGTTTGGGACGAGTTAGACCCCAGTAGTTTGGCCTCTACAGCTTTCTGTATGTAGGTAAGGGATATGTATACCTGTGTGAAGTAGGTTCGGGACGAGTTAGACCCCAGTAGTTTGGCCTCTACAGCCTTCTGTATGTAGGTAAGGGATATGTATACCTGTGTGAAGTAGGTTCGGGACGAGTTAGAACCCCAGTAGTTTGGACTCTACAGCTTTCTATATGTAGGTAAGGGATATGTTTCCCTGTGTGAAGTAGGTTTGGGACGAGTTAGACCCCAGTAGTTTGGCCTCCACAGCTTTTTGTATGTAGGTAAGGGATATGTATACCTGTGTGAAGTAGGTTCGGGACGAGTCAGACCCCAGTAGTTTGGCCTCTACAGCTTTCTATATGTAGGTAAGGGATATGTATACCTGTGTGAAGTAGGTTCGGGACGAGTTAGACCCCAGTAGTTTGGCCTCCACAGCTTTCTGTATACTTTCTATGATGGCATCCTCGTGTAAGAAGTGAACCTCATGTTTGGTTGGATGAACATTCACATCCACATTCTGAGGGGCAATCTCCAAACTGTTGATAAAGTGAATATAACAATCAATCAATACAACAATGAAATAAAAATGTTGCATATGGTATACTAACAAAACAAGAAAAACCCCACTCCCCACTGTCCCCAGAGGAGCCACATACCTTGTTTAGTGGTATACACAATGAGTTCCATCCTAGATTTATACTTTGGTACCATTACCTTTATTTACTGAAGGAAAAGGATTGAGAAGATTTACGTCTATTTCCTTCATTTAAGCTGTCGGCAACCTGGGAGACCAGCCTATCTATATAGTTATAAAATGGTGAGTCCCCTTGGCCAAGAACGCTCAAAATAAGTCTGGTAAACATCCCTCCATTTATACAGACTGAGAGTGATTTTAAATATTCACTTCTACTACTGGGCTCTGGGCACCCCATTCTCCATAAGTATTCAGCATTATTTTTTAACATTTACCTCTAACGTTATCCCCCGATATTCAGTCTCTGTTCCTAGGGGCCACATGATCTATTTATTTCCTTAGGTCTAAGAATGCACCAGAGCAAAACTTTTTGCAAAATCCCTTTATTCATTTAGTAGAAGTGTTTTAAAGATTTCTTTTTATTTCCCTAATTGGGCCCTGTCCTTCTACCTCTAGGAGGTGGGAAGATGGGGTTCCCTTGGCCCAACATTGCCCCAATTGAAATTAGTTAAAATCAGTTAAGCAGTGAAGAAAAAGAAAACATTAACAGACAGGCACACAGGTTTGCCCCATTTTACCATAAAGTGGGCTGAGTTCATAAACTTAAACAAATGTGATGGGCCTTTATCCTGAAAGTATGCTACAGGTAAAAATTTAACCCCTATGACCTTAAAGGCAGGTTAAGGTCACTTATATCTAAACAACTGTGATAGCACTTCTCTAGCACTTCTCTTCAGCATGCTACTAGCCAAAGTCATGAAGACTAATAGAGTCGTCCCCTACCTTGAGGGTGTGACAGAGATATCTCCAGCCCGAGGGGGGATGTTTTTTGGTTGTCTTACACAAGGCTCTGCCGAGGTTTAGACAACCAAACAAATCACCCCGAGGGGATGATTATTTTTCTCCCATCCTATTATTTCAGTCACAGCTCCACCGACAGTAGTCTGCCATGTTTGTAAACAAAAACACATGTGGGGTATGCATATCGTCATTCACTTTTGATGACGTCACAATTACCGATGATGCATTTTAATGACGTCACAATTTAACACGTGCTAATCGGCACGAGACTATCTCCCCCTAGGGGGTGAGAAGCTGATCTTTCCTGGCTAAAACGGGAGACACGCCTCTGAAGGGTGGGAGAAAAATGGATGAAGGTCACTAATCCCTAGTTGATCGTACCATTTCAGCTGATTTCTATATAAAACTGAACGTAGCTTTCCTTCTGTAGGCTGCATTAATCAATAAACTGTGTGATTTACTTAAATCTTCGAAACAAATAGAAGTAAATCACATGTAATAATTACTGGGTATCGGAAGTTCTCAAAATCACCGACTATTTCTAAGCTGGGATACGTTTAGAGCAATTACAACTTACCTGAGGTACATAAATGGATGAGAGTTCTTTGGCAGATAAGCCTGGTAAACAGTGTCCAGCGACTTCCGCAGGGTGCTGGAATCCACCAACCGATCTGTGTTAAGATTTTCAATGCACCACTTTACCATTAATTATTTCAATCTTTGAACTATCTCCATGACTTCTCTATTATAAACTAAAACATAACAGACATAAGCTAACTACCACAACAAGAGATCCAGAGGGCTTGTACTGGTCAACTGGATATATTTGAACATATTTGTAAATATTTTCCCATTTAGGTCTCGGCTCTGAGCACCCCCCTCCCCCCCTATTTTTATACATTTTATACAATTTTCAATCCCAACCACCTCAGAATGATTGCAATTAAATTTGGTAATATTCCAATCATCAGTTCTTCTGAAGCAGAGGTTGTTTGATAACCACAGATAATAATTTGTCAACCGCTTTGAGACGACCTATGAACTAGGTTGTGATAAAGCGGTATACAAGATTCTCGAATTATCATTATAATTATTATCATAAGATTATTGCAGGGTGGACAGATGGACAGAAGACAGATGGACAGATGACAGATGACATGGTACAGCGTAAGCTTACCTGGGTATTTCATGGTCCTAATGGGGCCAGGTCAGCTATCATACAGTATAAAGCAACATATGTCTTATTTCAACTATTAGTTCCAAATTCTAATGAAGAGGTGACTAGAACTTACGGTTGATGAAGAGGTGACTAGAACTTACGGTTGATGAAGAGGTGACTAGAACTTACGGTTGATGAAGAGGTGACTAGAACTTATGGATGATGAAGAGGTGACTAGAACTTACGGTTGATGAAGAGGTGTCTAGAACTTACGGTTGATGAAGAGGTGACTAGAACTTATGGATGATGAAGAGGTGACTAGAACTTACGGTTGATGAAGAGGTGTCTAGAACTTACGGTTGATGAAGAGGTGACTAGAACTTATGGATGATGAAGAGGTGACTAGAACTTACGGTTGATGAAGAGGTGTCTAGAACTTACGGTTGATGAAGAGGTACATGTAGCTAGAACTTACGGTTGATGAACAGAAGCATTGTACACTTCTTCATGGAATAATTGGCGTTTGTCACAAATCCATGGACTTTAAACGACAGCCTGCTATCTTCATGGTCAATTTCTACCAGTTCTCTGAAACAAAAGCAATAGTTGACCATCAGCATGAGGTCCGCTATTTAACAAGAGGCCCCAGGGGCCTGCATTTACTGTTTAATAAAGATATGAGAGAGTATTGCTATCAAACCTCTATTTCTGCCTCGAGATGTACACCTCATGACTTCATTATGACTACCACAGGAAATGGTTGTATTGCCAGTACATATGTAGTGGCTTACAAATAAAACTTGACATAAAACTTAAAACGCTTGACGAAGTTTATTTATAAAGGTAGATAATTGAAAAAAAAGGTTTTACTCAAAGTGCTGGCTTCAAGGATAATCCCACTCCAAATGGAGTTTGAAGCCCATTCATGAAGCAGTGCCCGGGATAGGCTATGGAAAATAGTATTTACACCATATTTTAGTACTTGAGGTCAAGGTCAAAGGTCAAATTGAGGTCATAGTTACCTCATTTAAGGATACCACACACCACCTGCCGATAATGTACCATTGTACAAAGTTTGATATGCTAATTCAAGAAACAGTGACCAAGATATGCTCTGGAAATCATTGTTTTAGTACTTGAGGTCAAGGTCAAACGTCATCCAAACTTGGTTGAATTCTGTTAAGTAATTTGGGAGGAAATGTCATTAATTGAAAAGTTGGCAGATGACAGACTAGGGACGGATAACAGACTAGGGACGGGGGACGGATGACAGATGAGGGACGGATGACAGACTAGGGACGGATGACAGATAAAGCAACACCACTTAACTCACTCTGGTACTTTGCACTTGCACCTGGTGACCCAAAAAGTATTTTGTACAACGTTTCTTCAATGACAGCCCCTACTTTGAAACAAATCTATTGTCATTCTTTAACAAATTTCTATAAATAAGGTGACCTTGACATTGAACATGAAGCCCTTAATTATAAATTCATTACAGCTGTCCTCATACCGGACCTATGCATACATTTTAATCTAAATCTGTTAAAATTTTCTACATTTTTTTTGCTTAATACAGGGGGCCCTACATTATTGTTTACACAACATATGGCAGAGAACTTAAAATGAGAAAATAGCTATTCTTAGACACTTCGCTGGAGGCGTCTTGTTTACGTCTCTGGTTCGTGATGATACATCAATAGATGTCATAGTCTATTAACAGGTAATTTTTGAAAAATTGATATTTATGTATTTTGAAGAGGTTTCTTATCAAACCCGGGGGTGATTACTTGGAGGCACTGCTATCTCACCGCTTTCATCATTTTCCTATATTTGATTAGATTCGTGCCTACACCGATTCCTGATGGTTTGATTTCTAGGAAATTTGTGTGTAGCAAAACGCGGTCAGTTAGTAAGCAAAATTTGAAAATCCCTTGGCTGGAATTTCCCTATCCTACACCCCTGGGTATGTAAGAGGCATACATTCTTCTTCTGAAATTAAAACAGCCATATGTACACCTGCATTTTTAAGTTATTGTACAAAGCCTGGCTATTGATTAAATCATAGTCGTCACAAACTCCTGGAAAGGACATACTAAAACAACATAAGCCAGTTATCTATCAAGATCTTTTAGGCACACATTAGCTACATAACATTGGGGATTAAAAAAAAATACATGTTTGCACAGCTTTATTAAAGTGCAATATTTAAAGAAGGGCCAGGTGAGCTAAAAGTTGCGAGGCCTATTTTGAGCATTTGTTACACGAAAACAAACTACAAACACGTCAGTATGACGCTGTCTCCAATAATAGGGCGTGAGCTGGTGTATCCTAAGTCATGCCTTTCTACTTTGGCTATACTGTTTTCTAGTTCTGAAAATGCCTTTGGCAAGCTACCAGGCAATACCAATGAAGTCAGTCGATTATTAGTGCTTTTAGTTACGTCTTGTTAGTGTTTATTGATCTAATGTGTAAACATTTTGTAAATGTAATAGACACTGGTGACAATTTTAAGATGGCAGAACATTGATTTATGATGTGCTCCTTTATTCTCCTTCTTTTTCTTTCAGTAAGAGACGAATCTCCAAAGATGGAGCAATTACTGTCTCTGGTTTTCCAAGTATCCTTCACACACAATAATATTAAAATCACTTCACACATCCTGAATAAGCAGACAACTATACCATATATCAATATCAATATCATCACCATAAACCTATGGGTAATTCAGGATGTGTCAACTGTATACAGGCCATTAATATCATCACCATAAACCTATGGGTAGTTCAGGACGTGTCATCTGTATACAGGCCATCAATATCATCACCATAAACCTATGGGTAGTTCAGGACGTGTTTGATTTAAACATATTTTATTGCAGAAATTTGCAAATGGATTAGGCACAAGTTATTTCAACTTATGAAGCCTTCTCTCAGATATTTTATACAGTGTACATGGCAACATCAGTAGATTTTACACAAATCGATAATGAAAATAACGAAGGAGAGAGAGAGAGAGAGAGAAATTAGACCATACCACTCTCTTCAATAAACTTCTGTACTGATTTGAATACATGGATGTTTTCCCCACGCGAAAAATCTGAACTGCCATTTACTAGTAAGTCTAAGTTTATAATACCATATACAGATAATGTAAGTAATAACAATCACCTTTCTCTTTCATATATAGATTACACTCAAAAAAATAATGAAATGAATTTTCTTGTTGACTTCCACACGTACAAGACGGACTTTCTATAATGTTTACCATATACAGATCATATCTTAAAGAACTACAGGCATGTCTTAATCTTGTATGTAAAATATTAAGTTTTCTATTTCCGTATTCAAAGTAGACTGGCAGTATGTTCAAATTCAAACGATGGAGTTAGATTATTGTGCATTTTGTAGAATAATATTAATTTCTTGCGTTCCCTTCTTATTGATAAAGGTTCTAAATTGGTTTCTAAATAGTGTTTCTATTCTGGCAAATGATGGTAAACCTGTTATGACCCTAGGCCTATAGCTGCTTCCAACTGTACCTTTTTCTAGATGGTTAGCATCTGCAAGTGATGAGCAGCCATCCCAAACTTCACTGGCATACTCTAGTACAGGTAAAATAAATAATTTATATAATTTCAAAAGAGTTTTCCTGTTTAAAAGATATTTTAGTTTTCTTAGTACAGATACTTTTTTCATGCAAGAATTGTATATTTCATATATGTGTGGCTAAGACCATTTTGCATCTGCACTAAAAGTAACTCCTAAATGTCTGTTTTTGTGTGAATGTCAATAGGGAGTTTCCAAATTGTAAGCTAATATCTGGAATATTTCTAGAGTTTGTTATTAGCAGAACTTGTGTATTTGTCATCAGCGAATAGCCTAGATATACTAAGTATATTATCAGCAATATCATTGACATATATTAAAAACAACAAGGGGCCCAATACGCTACCTTGAGGGACACCAGCTCTTAAATTTCCTGTAGTAGAATAGTTCTTATCAAGAAGTACTTTTTGTTGTCTATTTGTTATATAACTTGTTATCCATTCTAGTAATTTCCCCTTAATCCCATATGCTTTCAGCTTTACTCTAAGTCCCTTGTGCCATACTCTATCAAATGCCTTTGAAATGTCACAAAAAAATTAAACATGCATGCTTTTTCTCTTCAAGTGAATGGCAGATAGTATGACATATTTCGATGAGTTGATGAACTGTGGAATGATTTGGCATAAAACCTGATTGGAAAGTGTAAAAAAGTGAGTTATCTATAAAGTAGTTATGGACATATTTAAAAACAACTCTCTCAAATATTTTAATGACACATGATAATAGCGATATTGGTCTATAGTTTGACACTAAATGTCGATCACCTTTTTTGAAAAATGGTAAAACAATAGCTTGTTTCCAGTATTCTGGAAAAATTGATGTGCTCAATGACATGTTAAATAATAAAGTTAAAGGCCTGGCAATGGAAATGGCAGTATTTTACAGTAGAGTATGACTTAATTTGTCGTGCCAGGACGCTTTTCCTAGCTTAAGAGTTTTTAATATATCACTAACATTTTCATTTGTGATGATAATTGATTCCAGTCCAGCTGCGGTTCTGGATTCAAATATTGGCATATGTGTTTCAGTATCATCTATATCTGATATTGAACAAAAATATTTGTTAAGAATATCTGCTTTTTCAATATTGTCAGCAGCAGTCTGTAGATTAGTAGGGTTTATCAATGGAGGAAAAGTCTGTGATTGGCCAGATTGTTTAATTAAACGTCGCATGAGTCTCCAATATGACTTTAGATCTGTATTATTATAAGTGTCAAATATATCATTAACATTTTCATAGAATGTTTCCCTTGCATATTTTTTCATGTTATTAACTTTATTTCTTTGACGTTTTAGTTCTGCTAATACATCAGGGTTTTTATACTTCTTAAATCTTTTATGAAATTTATCTCTAATTCTTATTTCCCTGCGTAATTCTGATGACATCCATGGCTTGTCATTTGATCTCATGGTCACAAGTTTGGTTGGAATGCTTTTGACATTGATAATAACGTAGTTGTAAATTGTTCACATGCATTATTAATCGCGGTAGAGTTATGAAATAAATTTTCCGAATCATAGTTATTGATTCTCAAATTAAGTTCATCATAGTTTGCATGTTTATAAAGCCATATTTCTCGTTTAAATGATTTTGGGTTTGTATAAGAGCTTTCAATAACTACTGCATATGTATTATGATCACTTATACTTCTATCAACGTTTATTACAAAGGAATCAATACATTTAACATTCTCACTTATAATGATAGGGTCGAGTAGACTATTTCTAGTGGTTCCAAACCGTGTGGGTTCTGTTATGACATTTGTCAGGTCATATTCCATCATAATCTGGTGCAATACATGTTGATCTGGTAGTAATAGCATATCTACATTTATATCTCCTACTATTATCACATGCGGTGTAAATTCGAGTGCTTTCTCTATAGAATATTTTAAATTGTTCCAAAATGGACGGATAGCACCTTCCGTTCTATATAATGTACATAAAAGTAATTTTCGTCCCGGTAAATCTACCTGTATCCA
>NW_018408646.1:168761-172212 GCF_002113885.1 Mizuhopecten yessoensis
CATAATATATACATTCTTTGACTATTGTGCTACAAAAAGTAACTGAAAAATATATAATTGGAGCTGTTTTACACATCAAGGTAACGAGACAAATTGAGTGTTGATTATGAACATATTAACCTCTTTCATTACAGTACATAATTGCACATAGAATGACTTGAGAATTTATTATGCTTTGCTCCCCTGACTCATTTTGAGCATTAATTATTAGTACTCAGTGATTTACTCAAGAATGATATAAGGGCAGACTGCAACAGATACATTACTTAATGCAAAAATAGCCCAATTTATTATATTACACAAATTAGTTACCCTATGTCTTTAACGAAAAGTTGGTGCTACCTAAGCGAATGTTCTCGAATTTACACAAGAACTTAGAATGCACTGTTTCATGTGGAGTTACCTCCCCTGACTCCTACACACTGTAGAGACTGAGTATTCAGTGGGTTAGCCCAAATGATATAAGGGCCAAATGCAACATAAACATCACCATAGGTGCATGTAGAGTTATCTCCCCTAGGCTCATATAGAGTAGCTGCTATGATATGTAACATGATAGCTCGACAGTATACTGGCTTCTGTATAATGATTAAACTATTGTAGCAGGAACACGTTTATTCCTGCTAGGTAACTCCGTTCTGTCCTGTGAGACGGCCATTTTGTAGCGTTCGTATGTAGTGGCGCCTCCTAGTGGTAGTTGTCGGTAGGGAATTCCCCTGTGCTATTTTTGGCACTGGCGGTACATGTCCCGAGCTTCTGGTTAGGTTCATGGTTTTGACCGGCCAAACCAGTCGAACCAGGGTCAAACTAGGTGGGTCCAGGGTCGGAAGGCGGGGCAACATTTCGGTAAGTCAAATTAACATTCGGCCTGGGTCACTAAATTCATGTTTCGGTTTCTTTCAGCGGCCTCTGTTCACTCCCGGGGTCAAGTTTAGCCTAGGAACTGACTGAGAGTCAACAGATACCGGCTCAACTAGGTTCTAAATTATCCGTCGTCTATAATATGTAGGCGAGTCGTCCGTTCGTCTTAGATATGTGTATTGCTTGTTGTGTATAATGTCGGGGGGTCGTCTCGAAGGGTCTTTGTGTGTAAATAAATACGTTCTGTTCATAATTACGGCGTTGTTTCCTTTTGTTATGCGGTCATACAAGTCAAGAATATTCTACGGAACCGAGGAGTGGTTACCTGAAAATTCCACTATATGAAACTACTACACTTTGACTATAGTTCAATCGTTATTTGTAATAGTTTCGCCATGTTCATGGTTCTAAGCATTTCATGCTTGTAAATGATGAGTTAACATGAGATTAAACATACATTAGCTGACAGTATGACATAAACTCTGTAAAGCTGTACACATACATGCATAATGTAAATACCCCTAGAGCTGTGTACTTAGGGGTGGGGTGGGGGTATTAACAACCGTAAAAAGGTGCGACCAACGGTATTACATCATATAACTTAATTTACAGAAAATGGTCCATTGTGTTGCACTATTTACTTAGCACCAGTTCCTGGTCTCTGCCAAGCATTCTCGACTGGTGGTGGAATATATTCTGTAATGTCCCCAGGGTGTCGCACTTTAGGTGTCAGGACGTGTCAACTGTATATAGGCCATTAATATCATCACCATAAACCTATGGGTAGTTCAGGACGTTCAATTCAATTGTAAGTTTTAGTTTTATTAGGTTTTTATTAGGTTTAACGTCTAATTAACAGGTTAAAGGTTATTTAAGGATGTGCCTCCATGTGTGTGATGTGTGCTGGAGGTGGTGTTTTGGGGTTATTGCCTCCTTGTAATAGTACAGGTCCAATGCCGACTTTAAGAGTGCTACCTCACTGAAATGCCATGCTGAAGGCATCAAACACCAGCCTGGACAAAGTATTGGCCACATGTAGTTCTCTGACAGTCGACTCCCCTAGATGACAGAGCAAGCCCTCGTTAGTAGACTCCCCTAGATGACAGAGCAAGCCCTCGCTAGTAGACTCCCCTAGATGACAGAGCAAGCCCACTTGTTTACTTACACAATAATCATATTCTGCAACATTTTTTCCTGTAGTTGATCGAAAATTTGTTATTGTAATTTTTTGTTTCCTTAAGTATATCAATTATCCTTAGTTATTTGATGTTAGTAATGGAGTCTGACGTAAAGATCAACGTGTGGCCATCTCCTTGGACCTTGATTGGGGAGATGATAAATAAAATCAACAATTCTGAAGAAAATGAAGCTCAATTCTATTCGGCAAACAACAGTAACTGCCCCAACATTCTGAACCACTAGCCTATATAAATCTGCTATTATCACAGGACGTTAGCTTGGGAAACATAGCCTTAGGTCACCTTGGAAGTTTGTGTACCCGAGAGTTAGGGATGACAGATTTCAGCTGTAGAGGAAGGAATGTCACACAACTTGTATCTATTTATAACTACAGGTAGGCTAAGGTTAACAAACCTGCATTAACATTAAAAAGAAATAATGTGTACCTATGTATATAATGTCATTCCTGTAATAGATGTGGGAATATACTGGAGATAACTACGGGCTCGAATACAGTAAGTAAACTAGGACAGTAAAATACTAAAGAAACACTACGGGATAAAGAAATGAGGATAGGACACTAATCCTCTCTCAGTATAAACACATGGGACGGACACTAAACCAGTAACTCATTAATGATGGTCAGTTTTACTTGAGGTGTAATGTTACTAATAAGTTGTCGACAAAGTCGGTATTGTAATGTACAACGAAATTGATTGTTGTAGACATTATAGTTAGTTTTATGGAATAACAGGTGATTTCAGATGTTACAGGAGGCTGTGAGTTGGTTGTAAGATGTGTTACAGTTGGCTGTAAGATGTTGTAGTTGGTTGTAAGATAATACAGTTGGCTGTAAGATGTTGTAGTTGGTTGTAAGATGTTACAGTTGGTTGTAAGATGTTTTAGTTGGTTGTAAGATGTTACAGTTGGCAGTAAGATATTATAGTTGGTTGTAAGATATTACAGTTGGTTGTAAGATGTTACAGTTGGTTGTAAGATGTTATTGTTGGTTGTAAGATGTTACAGTTGGTTGTAAGATGTTACATTTGGTTGTAAGATGTTATTGTTGGTTGTAAGATATTACAGTTGGTTGTAAGATGTTACAGTTGGTTGTAAGATATTAAAGTTGGTTGTAAGATGTTATTGTTGGTTGTAAGATGTTATTGTTGGTTGTAAGATGTTATAGTTGGTTGTAGGATGTGTTACAGTTGGCTGTAAGATGTTATAGTTGATTGTAAGATAGTAGAGTTGGTTATAAGATGTTACAGTTGTTTGTAAGATGTTATAGTTGGTTGTAAGATTTTAAAGTTGGTTGTAAGATATTACAGTTGGTTGTAGGATGTGTTACAGTTGGTTGTAAGAAATAACAGTTGGTTGTAAGATGTTATAGTTGGTTGTAAGATATTACAGT
>NW_018408646.1:177126-179414 GCF_002113885.1 Mizuhopecten yessoensis
TTATTTGGTTGTAAGATGTTACAGTTGGTAGTAAGTTGTTATTGTTGGTTGTAAGATATTACAGTTGGTTGTAAGATATTACAGTTGGTTGTAAGATGTAAAAGTTGGTTGTAAGATGTTATAGTTGGTTGTAAGATATTACAGTTGATTGTAAGATGTTATTGTTGGTTGTAGGATGTGTTACAGTTGGCTGTAAGATGTTATTGTTGGTTGTAAGATATTACAGTTGGTCGTAAGATATTACAGTTGGTTGTAAGATATTACAGATGGTTGTAAGATGTAAAAGTTGGTTGTAAGATGTTATAGTTGGTTGTAAGATGTAACGGTTGGTTGTAAGATGTTATAGTTGGTTGTAAGATGTAACGGTTGGTTGTAAGATGTTATAGTTGGTTGTAAGATGTAACAGTTGGTTGTAAGATGTTATAGTTGGTTGTAAGATATTATAGTTGGTTGTAAGATGTTATAATTGGTTGTAAGATGTTATAGTTGGTTGTAAGATGTAACAGTTGGTTGTAAGATGTTATAGTTGGTTGTAGGATATTATAGTTGGTTGTAAGATGTTATAGTTGGTTATAAGATGTTATAGTTGGCTGTAAGATGTTACAGTTGGTTGTAAGATATTACAGTTGGTTGTAAGATGTTACAGTTGGTTGTAAGATGTTATAGTTGGTTGTATGATATTATAGTTGGTTGTAAGATGTTATAGTTGGTTATAAGATGTTATAGTTGGCTGTAAGATGTTACAGTTGGTTGTAAGATATTACAGTTGGTTGTAAGATATTACAGTTGGATGTAAGATATTACAGTTGGTTGTAAGATATTACAGTTGGATGTAAGATATTACAGTTGGTTGTAAGATATTACAGTTGGTTGTAAGATGTAAAAGTTGGTTGTAAGATGTTATAGTTGGTTGTAAGATATTATAGTTGGTTGTAAGATGTTATAATTGGTTGTAAGATGTTATAGTTGGTTGTAAGATGTAACAGTTGGTTGTAAGATGTTATAGTTGGTTGTAAGATGTTAAAGTTGGTTGTAAGATGTTACAGTTGGCTGTAAGATTTTATGGATTTCAACCATCATGGCAATATTCTTCAGATCAGGTGAGCTAATTATGGTCTGGACAAGACTTGGCTGTGAATTTAGCATATGTGACTTTTGACCGTTATGTGAAGGTAACACTGACCTAATTACTGTACACAACACCTGGAGGTAATGCAGGTGGACTTCAGGTTTCATCAAAATGTATGTAAAAGTTTCAAAAGTTTGCAACGACAAGATTTTGCTGGAAATTTCCACTATTTGACTTTGAGGTTAACATTGTAGTGACTTAATTAGTGCTTTGCACATTTAAAATGGCTGATGCAGAAGCACTTTCAGTTTCAAGATACTTTTCACCTTTAGAACTTATGGCATAGACAAGATTCACTGAAATGTTTCAATAATTTGACATTGACCTTGAAGTGAAAGTAACAGTGATCTCATTGGAAATGTCGCCAGGTTGGCAGACTTCTACCCCTAACCTGCACCAAGAACCAAAGGAATCGTTCTTGTAATTTTTTTTTAAACAAATGGCACCACTTCAGAAATGGGGAGGTAACTCCAACTTATAAACATTATTCACATCCTCTCAATACAAGCGAACATGTACCAAGTTTAATTCCAACCCATGCAGGGCGGAGCGGGCACATAACTCTTCACATGTCATCAAAATATCTTTTTACCAGTTTCAAAAATACGGCCTTGACAATAATTTGCTGGCAACTTTGCACTCCATTGCCCTTTATTTGACCCTAAAGTGAAGGTCATAGCGATGTTATTACAGTTATGCATACTGTGCATCAAGATCTCTTTTGTGGTTTTAATATAATGGTCTTGACAATTATGATTTTATTTGGAATTTTGCATTTATTTGACCTTAGACCTTAAAATGAAGATAACTGTGCAGTGCACACTCCCTCATGGTGATGTAAGGTAACTGTACAGTGTACACTCCCTCAGGGTGATGTAAGATAACTGTACAGTGCACATTCCCTCAGGGTGATATAAGATAACTGTACAGTGTACACTCCCTCAGGGTGATGTAAGATAACTGTACAGTGTATAATCCCTCAGGGTGATGTAAGGTAACTGTACAGTGCACACTCCCTCAGAGTGATGTAAGATAACTGTACAGTATACACTCCCTCAGGGTGATGTAAGATAACTGTCCAGTATACACTCCCTCAGGGTGATGTAAGGTAACTGTACAGTATACACTCCCTCAGGGTGATGTAAGGTAACTGTACAGT